>NC_143046.1:30085000-30236250 GCF_057628025.1 Oncorhynchus mykiss
CACACACACACACACACACACACACACACACACACACAAACAAACACACACACACATACATACACACACACACCAAACACATGCACTAACAAAAGACACACTGAGAGACAGAACCAGAACATATTGTGTTGGACAATAACTGACCCCTGTCTGAATGGTCCTCTTACTGCTAATAAGTGCTAATGGCAGTCCCCCTGCAGAGAATACTCATTCATGCGCCATTCTTCTCCTGAGTGTGTACTTCACTACTTCATTCTTCGCCTTGGTGAGTGTGTACTTCACTACTTCAACACAGCCTGATGAGCAGAGGCAGGAGACAGATTTGTCTTCACCCTGGCCCAGATGGGTTAAGAAGGTGGTCCATTTTGTGGTTTGGGAGTGCTGGGTGAAGAAGAGGGAGCTTCACGTCCCCCTTGCTCCTAACATAACCCCCCACAAAACTGGAGAGGACTGAAGGTGTTGAGAGAGCCAGCCCATTGACACCTCTGAGTGGAGCCTCAGTCAACAACATGTATCTACACTCAGTGGCAAGTTTATTAGGTACAGTCATCTGGTACCGGGTCAGGACCCCCCTTAGCGTCCAAAACAGCCTGAATCATTTGGGCATGGAAATGTTTCTCAATTGGTATCAAGGGACCTAACGTGTACCAGGAAAACCTTCCCCACACCATTACACCACCGCCACCAGCCTGTACCTTTGACACCAGGCAGGATGGGGCCACGGACTCATGCTGCTTACACCAAATCCTGACTGGTCCGACAAACCAGGCAATGTTTTTCCACTCAATTGTCCAGTGTTCTTGTTTTTAGATGATAGGAGTGGAAACCAGGGTCGTCATCTGATGCACTAGCCTATTCATGACAAGGACCAACGAGTTGTGCATTCCAAGATGCTGATCTGCACCCTACTGTTGTACTGCGCCGTTATTTGCCTATTTGTGGCCCGCCTGTTAGCTTGCATGATTCTTGCCATTCTCCTTCGACCTCTCCTCATCAACAAGCTGTTTTCACCCACAGGACTGCTAGCTGACTGGATGTCTGACAGGAGGCCAGTCATTTCTGAGATACTGGAACCGGCGCGCCTGGCATCGACAATCATAGCACACTCAAATTCACTTAGGTCACTCATTTTAACATTCAGTTGAACAGTAACTGAATGCCTCGATGCCTGTCTGTCTGCTTTATATAGCAAGCCACGGCCACTGAGTGTATAGTATAATAAGTGTACCCTGCTGTATGTGATGACAGAATAAAGGACAAGGCCAGTCTTTAGATAATGAACGCAAACTGTTCCAACTCATACAAAATACTAACATGTTTAATGGCTGTAAATTGCTACTCCTCACCTACTACAAAAATGGCTTTGTTCAAGGACATTTGAACTTGTGAAGGTCCAACACCTATTCCTCATATGTTAAATAAAAGCATACACAACCTTATCACCTTGTAAACAAATACAACCTTATCACCTTGTAAACAAATACAACCTTATCACCTTGTAAACAAACTGCCAATGTGTGCATAGTTGAACAATGTTCATGCACCTTCAAAATAAATAAATAACTATAAACATTGAGTATTGCATTTATTCTAAACCAATAAAATTGCTTCTTGGAAACTGCTGATGTCTCATAGGAAATGACTCCAAGGTGATATAGTTTCTACCTCGGTAAGCATATGCACATCAAATACATACATACCACATTTGGAGGCAGACAGCGTGTGGGGGAATCAGATTCAAAGTGTTAAAGAATGAGTGAGTGCGCAAGTGCGTGCATGTGTGTAAACATAGATTGAGGACGGTATTGGAATTACCTGAGTGAGATAATGGCAGTGCATTAGATTAACTTTCATTCCTTAAATGCAACACATTTAGGTAATCTTGTCCCCCAAAAAACACGCCAATGGCGTGAAAGACCTCCCTCTCGCTATCAGGGGCCTCTGGTCCCCCACACTGATGCAGCTGGCGAGGCGCTACCGTCGACTGTCAAAACGCAGCAGCAGATCTAGTTATAAAATAATTGAATTTTCATATCAGAGGGGACCAGAGTCCCAGCAGACAATAGGAGTGCTGAGTCCTCTCTGATATTGGCTCAGGCCCTTTGCCACGCGCATGAAATCAGTATGTTAATGTTCTGGGGATTTCTTTTTTGAAGGGCACTTGTGCTCTCTGCAATGTACTACCGATGCGGTTTCAAAAAAAATTGCAACTATTGATAAGTAGTCTCCCAGCAACCCCCCCCCCCCCCCCCCCCCCACACACACACACACACCCCACCTCCCCACGCGCACTCCTCCACAACCTCCCAACCAAGCAAGACTCCAGACATCCTTGCACCCCCATCCTACACCATTATTAAAATTGTAATTTATTTTTCTAAATCAGAATGACAGCTTGCTTTCTTTTCTCTGCAGCAGGCGGTGAATCACAGAGCTTTAATTACTTTGGTAACTTCGCTGACCCTGTGGGCGTGCGGCTCCGCTGGAGAAAATGGTCCTCTAACAAAGGCCTTCCACAGCCACAGACGCCTCTGTTCATTTAAAATGGGAGAATTTATCAAACTCTGGATTTGATAAGATTTAGTTAATATTTCACGTCTTTTTTTAACCTACAACTCCCCTCCTTGCATCTGCCCTGTAACCCCAATCTTATGACCCACCTCCTGAAAGGAAGAGGTGCACACAGGATAACTAAATAAACTCACTATTATAATGTGTGATTGTGTGTGTGTGTGAAAGAGAGAGAGAGAGAGAGAGAGAGCGAGAGAGAGAGCGACAGAGTGCACGTGTGTGTTTGTGTGTGTGTGTGTGTGTGTGTGTGTGTGTGTGTGTGTGTGTGTGTGTGTGTGTGTGTGTGTGTGTGTGTGTGTGTGTGCGTGTGTGTGTGTGTGTGTGTGTGTGTGTGTGTGTGTGTGTGCGTGTGTGTTTGCCCTCTTGTGTGTTTAAGTGCATGCCTGTGTGGATAAAGGCAACAGAGTCCCTCCAGAGGCCAGTAGCAGGCCAGAGGTCATCCTAGTCGTAGACCCTCAGAAGCCCCTTCATATCCAGGCCACGGCCCCACAACATGATGACAGACAGAGCAGGGTCCGGGGCCACAAAGACCAGATCAACAGGGATAAATGATGCACTTGATCACTTCACAGACCTTTTGGCCCACATTGACCAGGTTCAAGCTGCAGACGGAGGAAGCAATTCAGAGTCTATCGCAGAACTATCAGTACCCATTTCTGACCACAGGTCAAGCCAGGATCGGACTTACTTTGATGCTTTTCAAGCTGACCGCAAAGCTGTCTCAATAACCGTAAAACGATACATTGATCGGGTCTCTCACTGACTTTCAAGATGAACAGAAAAAGGTACTTTGTTTTAAGATAGTGCACTTTTTCATTTCATATAGCTTTCTTTGTTGATAATGATTCCAGTAGTGCATCTTCTTGTTCACCGGCAGAGTCAGACCCCTATTGGTTCACAGGGTGCCCGCCATCTGTCTTATTAAAGTTGCTAATATGGTGTAATCCCCACTATCTCTCTCCCTTTCTCACTGGCGCATCTCTGTTGTGGCCCCGGCGCTGGTGAGAACTAGGGGTAGGCAGGCGCGATTGGTCTTTCGTTGACTGTCTGATAATTGAATGAGCGATTATCCTTCCCATTAACAGACAATGATACAGAAAGCACTGTCATATGTCCGGAATATTAATGAGTGGCTGCAGCGGCCCAGATAAGACCAGGCGCCATGCCTCTGCTGTAATAGGGGTTAAAACTATTTGCCAGGAGTGCCACAGCCCCATCTTGCCCACCCGCCCACAGAGTGAGCCCGCCCGTGTCTCCCTGCCTCTACACTATGCTAATGCCTGGTCCCCACTAACTAGGCCTCCATCACACCCCACGGCCGGCCCTTGTGCTTCGGCCTGACCTTGCTGCTCCCGGGGCCATGAACACCATTGTGTTGCGAAGCTCACTGAAGGCCACTCTGAGGCATGATGACATGCCGATGACATGAAGCAGCCTGTGTTTGGGATTTATGGGATTTTACATAAATGGGATTTATGGGATTTCTACCAGGGGTTGAGGGGGAGGGAGGGTTGATGCTGAATATCTGCCTCTTAACTTGTCCAATTACTGTCTACATAATGTTAGTGATGAAAGAGCAAACATTACTGTTTGAAAATAACAAATCATACCAAGTAAAACAAATGGAAAAACAGATATCACCGTTGGTTTATGAATTTCAGCGCAAATTCAATATCCACACCTATGCACGCACTTCCACTCTCTTGCCTTTTCCAGTTAGTTTAGTGTGTCAGCGATGGGCAACTGGCGGCCAGTGGGAATCTGATGAGTTCCAATTATTTGTGGCCCCCTCCACCATCAAAGTTGCACATCCCTGTTCTAGTGTCTAATATGTGTTTTTCCACTACCAAATGACATGTCATGATCAGTGAGAGAGAGTTGAGAGAGTCTAGGTCCTCAGTGCTTCGCAGAGCCATCAGGGATAACCTCCGAGCCACTCATGTCCAAAGTCACCATTTAACAGGCTGGAGAGTGCCAGGTGAAACATTTAGGGCAAAGCTCTACATGAATCGCCATGCCAATCAATATCTAACATCTGTTAGCATTGGAAAGCAATATTTCCTCTTTTTACCTTGCAATAATTGTGCTTAATGCTGTGAAGTACCTTATCATAGGTCTGAAAGCAAAAGAAAGGCTGGTTCCCATGGAGACTGTAAAAGCCGTTGGTTTCCTTTTCACCTGGATAATGAACTTCCCTCCTCTTTATGTCACTCTTCCCCTCCACTCTCAGCCTCTCCAGTTCAATTCAAATCCACACATCCTTGAAATCCTACATTTCTTCCAAATAATTTGGCCCTTTACAGAAATGGCCTAGAGACAAAGAGAGAACCTAGAAGCTCAACAGATACCATATCATAGAATATATCATAGGATATTGACTCTAGAAATCTAAACATAAACTCAAGTGTATTTGCATAAATAAAACTCAAAACTAGTTTATTTTTAAATACATTCAATAAAAGAGGGTAGGTACCCTACACTGTTCATTCTATGCTAGTAGGCTAACAAACAGTCATATTAGGCAAAACACTGACCTCCAAGACGGACCTCTGTTCAGCAATGCAATGCAATCCAACGCTCATGACTTGTGTAATTTCTCTGACACTTGCCCTACACCAAGTTATAAGTACATTTGTTGTGGGCCTAACTGATAAACATGAAACATTTATGAATCCAAAAGTATGAAATTCACTGGTGGAATGATTGAACAAATTGTGTCAACAAGGCCAACGAAAATGGGTGAGTTCAATTGACTTCGAGCACCTGCCGTTTTGGCGCATTTTTTTCAGTAGGACTCAATTGGGGAGATGAATTAAGATAAGCCTAACTGTATTTTCTCATTTCTAGAGAATACAGACAATACATTCGGCACTTGCCAAATGCATTCATTATTTCCTCAGGCCCCCTCGTTCATAGCTCGATATCCTCTCTGTTTTACAAAAACATTTCTGACCATTCTAAACATACAATTTGGATGCTACCACTGTCGATGGAGTTCAATAGATAGCCTCTATGGCAGATTACCTTGCAGAACCCAATCATTTTATTGCCTCGGTAGGCCTGACCCACTGGACGCACACTAGTTGAATCAACGTTGTTTCCTCGTCCTTTCAATGAAATTACGTTGAACCAACGTGAAATAGACGTTGAATTGACGTCTGTGCTTACTGGAGAATTATGAACCTGTTATTAGTAGTAATAGTAGATATTTGAAAAAGTATTATTATATAAAAAAAGACATGCACCTTTCAGTTGACATAGGCCTATCAGTTCCCGCTTCTTCTGTGGACCTATCAACTCAACTTTAGGTTTCGTATGCCACACTCCTTGGGATGTCCCACCTCAATTGAAGATTACATTTAAAATAGGTAGTCTCACACGAAGAGAGTGGGAAAGACTCCTTAAAAATTGGGTAATTTTATTTTATTTTATGTATCTAACAAACATGATGGAGAATATTATTTGCTTCGCCTGGAGAAGTCGATTTACTGCGTCTTCTTCCTTTCACACTTGATATAATAGGCTATGATTAGAAACGTATTATCTGTTATTTTTCGCATAGTCTGGTGTCTACAATACTGTGACCATGAGCATTCAACACAGATTTTCCTCTCACCTGTGCAGCGCCGGATGGCCTTGGAGGGTAATGATCCCATCACAAGAAAAGGATCCGCGCGAACCTCCACTCCACCCGCGCGGATCCTTCTCTTGTGATGGGATCATATCTTAGTGGATGAAAAATAATACATGCAATTCAATATAGAATTAAATGCAGCGGTTTATCTCATGCAATACATTAAAACATTGCATGTCAGCAAGCCTAATATCAAAACAAAAACATTCGAATTAAAAAAGGAACAAAAATATGGGGCCGAATGAAAACATGCAGAAAAAATATTTTCTGTGTTTATTTAAGTATATATATTTCAATTAAATAAATATATTTTACGTTTTTGGTGGAAAGTATATATAATAGACAGCTGATACGTTTTTATGGAGCCCATCAAGCTTTTGAAATGTATATCCTGCAAAATAGTCGAGATGTTTAGAGATGATTACGCTTTAAACATGAAATAACTAAATAAAAAAATTATATAAGTTCTATTAAAATATGTTTCGCGTAATATTCAGAAAGTTGTAGGCTATAACAACGCATGGTTTCCATATGCATGTGGACGTATGCTAATATTTACATAATACTTTAATTTACATCTATCAAAATATGCTATTCGCAAATTACAAAGGTTATTGTACACGTCCATTGCAGCCTTCATAAATGTATAAAAATATCAGAGAACTTATTGCATTAATACATGTTCTGCATGTGCGTAGTCCTTACAAAATATAAAGGGACAATATTCACAGATATTTACTAAATATAGGTTTCAAATAAGTATGTTTGCATTTTATTTAATTTTATACCAACTTCTAGCATTGAAATATAGTTTGTGGTAAATGAATTACAGAGACTAGACTAGGTATAAACTTGCTTTATGATAAACGTGATGGTTTCTCCATTAAGCCTCCTCCTGTAGCAAGCAAGTTTTTTTTACTTGGCTGTTTACACTATACCAATGAAAATGTATAAATTCCTCATGTTTTGTTAATATATGAAATATCGAGACCCTTCATATAGTCCATTTCCGTAAAAAAAAAAACATTGGTTTGGTCCTGACTGAAAAAAATATTGTTGAAGCCCCTCATTGTAAAACGTTTCCTCTTTCATCTATTTTATTTCTGGTTAAGATTATTATCAACTCATCATCACCCCGAACAATATCAGCCTATATCCCAATAAGAGTGATAAACTCATACCTAAATAACTGATATGATTTCACGATGCTCATGCTTCAGTAAAGAAGCCAATGGGGACACCTACTGACCAAGCTGAGAACATCCTACATGCAACAACAAGCTGCTGTAATGAGGTGCAGTGATATAGTATATAGCACTATTGGTAATGGCATTTTATGTGGTTGGTTTGCACAATATTATATATCCTAACCACAGAGTTGATCATATATTTTGTTAGGCCTAAGACTTATTTTGTAAAAAAAAAAAAGGTTTTTAAAAGGCCTTGAAATGAAATGTAAACATTTTTTGAGAAAGATATAGTGATTAGTACTAAACCATTTAGGCCTAGGTAACATTTTTATTCCATTGCTCCATTTCTATTCCATCTTCAAAGGCACCAATGCACACCACTAATCCGTCTTGTCACACTCAGCCCACAGAGAGGCGCTAGTGCTCATGGCATTCCAAATCCCTGACCCAGAGGACAAATGTTCAGATACATGTAACACATATTCTTCCCGGGGCTTGCATTCACATCACTGGACGACTGTAGCAACTGGTCTCTTTGAGCATAAATAGGTGTATTTCAATATGCCCGTTGATGCAGCCTTTTGGAAAGGAGAGCATCGACTAGTAATGCCCAACAGAAAGATGGAGAATACACCTGCTGTGTACTGCGGAGAACATAACATTATCTATTCCTTTATGGAGAGCTGGTCTTCCTCTCTTTCAGATCTCAATGTCAGATTATTTATGGATGATTACAATGGACAATCAAGACAGAGCCTTGTCTGGAAAGAGGAAACACAAGCTCTTTTCCATGGTGTGTTGGTGGGACCAGCTTTGTTTCCTTGGCACGGCCCAGGCAGGGAAAAACCCAAACAGTACAGTACCATGACCAGCTCACTTCCTGGTCCTATTTCTCTGTGCTGCCCAGTTCTGTCCTCCCGCTTCCTCGAGTCTCCCCTGTCTGATTAATGGAGGACCTACACCCAGTAACACCTCTTGTTTCGGTGAGACACGCAACCGCTCATCACTTTCCCACACACCCCCTCTACCATAACCCCATTCAAGTCTGCAAGACACTGCGTCATGGAGTTCAATTTGATACACACACACACACACAAACTGAGATTGTGGTTAATCAACCGATGTCATGGATGGTTATTGACATTGCACAATAGGGATATTGTTATTACTTGGTAATAGTTGGTGCAACAATAACATGATAACCAGTAAGCAAACAAAAAAAAGTAGATATATACTTTATTTAATGTCATTATAATGTTATAGACCTATAGAACCAAGTGTTTTCCTATCATACCTTGAACCTAGGTTATAATGCCCTTTATAAACATTACTAGTAGCTTAAACATGATAGCAGTATAGTACTTTAAGTACCCTTAGGAACGGACCTCTGACTTGCAATCTACTTTATAGAGACATCTGCTTTGCCATGGACAGACTGTCAACAACAACAACAACCAAAATCGGTGTGAAAATAGCCATGTTGTGTGCAGGTCTACGTCCCAATTGGATAATGAAGGAAAATCCCCCCTTCATCCGTAGTGTGGGTTGTTGGATGGAGTTGATACTCCGGCCTACACACCCATTCAGTCTCTCTACTCCCCCACGCCACCCCTCCCCTGGTTTCCTCGCAGCAGAGACAGACAGAGAGACAGCTGTGGAGGCTCTGCGCTGAAGGACAAAAACAGCTGGGAGAGGGATAAAGCTCCAATATCTACCAGAATGAGTCTCCTGGTACATGCACTGTTTCTGTTAAACTGTTTCAGATTGCCTCACAATATCTGAGGCTGTTGCTAAATATGATGTCACCTCCACACTTACTGGAAGCCAGCGAAAACCCTTCGATCATATGTCTAAATAATGTTTTCTAGGATTTTGACCTTCTCTCTTGATGATCACAATAACACACTGTTTTTAACATCTGTCATATCCATTCAGAAATCTTCTCTCTGAGTACGTGCTGCCATAATAACACAAGTCCAAACATTTAGATGACAGATTGCATACATTGTTTTTCCTTCTGCTCTTCAGAGTTCTGTAGCTATTGTACAAAACAGGCTTTGTTCCTGTAGTTCCTCAGTCTGTGGTAACAGTAGGAAACTACAGTCTGGCTCAGACAGAGACACAGAGACTGTTTTGTTTCCCTGGTTGAAAGGATTTTAACTCTGTCCTCCAAACACTACAACCGCCACAATGAAAATGAGGGAAACTGCCGGAAAAGCATTCAGAGTAGGAACTAGAGACTGTATGTAAATGTATTAAACAGACTTGGTTTTCACATAGATTCTTGCTAACAAGGGGGAATGTAGATAGGATTTAACGGTACTGCATCCAACACTGCTGCAAAATGTTGGTGGTGATAAGGGATCTGTTTTCTGACCAATCCCAAGCCCACTTCTTCATTCCCCTTTAAGGAAAGGCTTTGCCCCAACAGCCTTATAGGAACTGAACCTCTCACAGATCTGGGCTCTGTAATGAGGCCCTACCGATCAGCATGTAGTCATCCGGTGTCCGAAATGACAGAACAGCATCCAAAGGAAGTGCAGCTGTGTGGTGGCCAGCCCAGGACTGTTAACCGTTTTCTCCGTGTTTATATTACGAAGGTTAGGCATATCTATATATGATACCCCATAGATGTCCATGTGAATGACCCACTATCTCTCAGGTTCACCGCTGGCTTTCGAGTCTGAGTTCTTATAGACCAGGGCGATCTCATGGTTGTTACTGGGGCGGTTTTGCAGGTAGGCAGCAGAGCGACTGGTGGTTGTCTGTCTCTTACCAGTGAGAGCTTTGACCAGCTTAGCGCGGTAGTGATCCCCAGCCAGGAAATACAGGAGGGGATCAATACAACTGTTCACACTGGCCAGAGGCCTGGTGATCTTATAGGCAAAGTTAACGATGTTCAGGAATTCACATTTGGCATTCAGCACGCGGTAGGTATAGTAGAGGGTGCGTGTGATGTGGAAAGGAACAAAACACACGGCGAACACCACCAGCACCACCACAATCAGCTTGATGGACTTGGTGCGTGAAGGTGAGCTCCGCTGGCTGGGCGAAAGCCCCCGTCTGGGCCGACACAGAGCCCTCGCCATCAGACAGTAACAGACCATGATGACCACGAAGGGAACGCCGAACAACAGGACCATGACCGTAGAGCTGTAGTCCACATACTCCTCAAACTGCTCCGGACTGGTCGTATCGTGACACAACGTGTCGTTGTCCCTCTGACTGGTGGTGACGAAGATGAGGTTGGGCACCAGACACGCCGTGACGGCAGCCCACACCATGCCACACACGGCATGGGCATGGCGCGGCTTCACCATGGTCAGGGCCTTGATGGGGTGGCAGATGCCCAGGTAGCGGTGGACGCTGGTGCAGGTGAGGAAGAGGATGCTGCAGTAGAGGTTGGCGTAGAACAAGAAGCGGACCATCTTGCAGGCGGCGACGCCAAAGGGCCAGTGGCTGCGGTTAGCGTAGTAGTAGATGAGGGTGGGCAGGGAGAGAACGTACAGGAAGTCTGACAGGGCCAGGTGAAACATGTAGACGGTGCTGGGGTTCCACGGTCGCATCTTGGTCAGGAACATCCACAGAGCCACTGAGTTCAGCACCAGACCCATAACACACACCAGGCTGTAGGACACAGGCAGTAGGATGTACTTAAACTCCTCATTGAAGCGACAGGTGTCGTTGGAATACCCAGCATGCAGAATCAGACTGGACTGGTTCCGCACAAGGTGGCTGTGGATAGCTGAGTCCATCTTCTGTCTTTTCAGCAGAGAGCCAAAGCTTGTCTTGTAATATCTGTGGAGAAATGTAACAAATTAGGTATCCACATGGCATCACTGTGAAAATACTGGTTTCGCTCAAAAACATGAATTTGAATTTTGAAGCAGTCCCCGATTATTTTCTTCAGGACAAAATATAACAGCATGTTGTGTTAAAAATACAAAACGTCTTGTTGGCATCTTTGATGAATTAACTGATGTTCGTTGCCAATTAAAGTTCACTGCACTGCGTACAGACATAGCCTAACCTAAACAATAGCTTTATCTTCCCACATAGCCTACCCTGAAATGCACCCCACCTCCCCGAGCTATAACTATGAACTGACAACATTGGTGTTGTATATAAATCTCTTATCCAACTAGCCCGGTGGGTACATCGTTTACAGAGAAACGCGCGAATGCACTATTTCATTCCATAGAAAAAAACTAACGACGACGCGGACTTCTAGAAAACCTAGTAACCCTAATAATAGTACTATTGCGAATTAACCTGACATAAGGAATATATAACTTAAAAGTTTAATTTAAGTCCGAGATATTGGTGTACAACTTACCCAGTTAAGATCCCAATGTGACCGCTGCAGTGAGTGCACTATCTTTGCAAACAGTTTGGATAGATAAAGGATATACGCCTGACTGACTGTGGGTTGGGTTGGACCGTCCGGCAAATAAAGGAAATAGACCCCCCTCTCCTCGTCCGTCCCCCTGAAATCCAACTCCTATAGGCGATCACTGAGGTAGGTTAGGCCTATTCGTTTCAAAGCCGATATTCAATCAATGTTTATTCATTATAATAACACCGATGTAAAACATATTTTGACATTGATCAATAGCATGTATTTTATTATTTAATATTTTTATAATAACATTGATTTTATGTTATTCATAAAATAACATTGATTTCAAACATTGACTTTCAACGTTTAGATTGCTACGACTTTTTTTTAGTAAATGTGCCATATGTTCACAGGAACTTGTGATTAAGCCTACTCGGAAACAAATTGTTCACAGAGAACCGCAACCACTCTATAAAGCAAATCAGTAGATTAGCTGAAAATTACGTGCTTAGCCTATAAACCAGATACATAAAGACATACTGCACATTGAGAAGTGGTGTCAGGGACCAAATTAGGATATTGATGAGATGAGATGACACTACATACCTGATCTCAAAAGTATGTAACTTCCTTTCAATAGCAGGGGAATTAATCCTACCAATTTCATGAGAACTGGCACATAACCAAAACCCCTGAAATATTATGGCTCAACACCGCGGGCGACCCACTGTGTATTTAATTGCATACACACTGTAATAAATCAGAGTGGAAATACAACGAACTGCGATTAGCTGTATAATGATCTTGTAACGTCTGTTTCCAACTCACACTCTCAAACACGTAGATCCCCTGAACGCAGCTCACTTTCCAGCCCACTTTCCAGCTCACACTCAAACACAGATCCCCTGAATGCGGCTCACTCTCCACGTCTCAATCACCTGAATCCCCCCCCCTGTAATTTACTCCTCCCATGTATGATAGCTGTTGCCTGCCTCACTGACAACGCCTTTTGCCTATTCCCTGCCTGTACTTTAGCCTATCGGATTTCCTGTTATCAACCTATTGTCTATCTATCTATCTCCCAGACAACATTACTAGCCTTTTCCCTGCCTGTACTGCTGCCTTTTTGGACCCCCTGTGTATGACCTTCTGCCTGCCTCTGGACCCAGCTACCTGCCTCCACCTGTGGTCCTTTACAGTAAACACCTGCTGCACCCTCTCCTTGAAACCTGCTCTCTGTCTCCCATCGTGTTCATTACAGACCTAGACTTCCACTAGCCACCTAATTGCACTCACTTACTAATAATTGACCAGAGCAGCTGTCTCAATATTGAGAATAAAGCATCAGTTTGTTCCCATTTAAATAACCATTGGTTGTTGGTAATGTATTTGATTTTCCAAATGACTGATAAGGTTAGTATAAGGTGAAAGTGATTAATCAGACTGTGTATTCTACCAGAAAGTAGTCTACTATGTCTCTCCACCTAGTCCACCTCTGTCCCACTAGTCCTCATAATCATGCTTCTCTTCCTGCCACCCAAGCCTTCCAGACTGGCAGTTTACTAAACAGTACATCTCTCCCTGGGTGATACATTGCTCCAGTTTTGTTTTTATGAAGTTAATATTTACACAGTTCTGTAAATGTTTGTCGCAAAGTACCACATTTACACAGCGTTTGATCCTGGCGTGATAGGAGAAATTTAATATTGGCTCTGGACAACTTTCCACATCACCTGCCCGATTTTGCCTCGAGATGTGAGTGATAAAATTATAAACATGATCATAAAGAAATAAATGTGGGCAGCATGAGCAGTAACCTAGTGTTGGAAGAGATACATAGTACAGTTCTTATCTGGCTGGGAATGTCAGTTTTCTCATGACTCGAAACGGGCCCACCAGAAACCACAATATGTATTCTCCTAGAGATATACAATAGACCAAGGGTCATAATTACCAAGTGTTTTAGAGTATGAGTGCTGATCTAGAATCAGCTTTGCATTTTAGATCACAATGACTAAGATTGTATTGACAGGGAGGACCTGACCCTAGATCAGCACTCCTACTCCGAGACGCTATGTGAATACGGGTTCAGATTCCGTTACTGTACAATAGATAGTGATATGTAGACAGTGTGTCTACAAAGTCATAGGGCTGGCCCTGTAGGAAAATATAGATTTGATTTATGGCGCCTCAAGTGTGTTTATCTAAGTGGACGAATTCCTGCAGGATATCCAAAACAATGTACTGACTAATACAGTAAAATAACATAGGGACACACCTCTGCAGGAAGAGAGATCCCTATACATCAATGTGATCACCAATAACAGGATGCTAACGCTGAAAATTTTGAAACGTGCATTGTGTTAAAACCTCTATGGGATCGGTGTCCCCCCTGCGGGATGTTTGAGCTAACGGAGGCTAATGTGATTAGCATGAGGTTGTAAGTAACAAGAACATTTCCCAGGACATAGACATATCTGATATGGGTAGAAAGCTTAAATTCTTGTTAACCTAACTGCACTGTCCAATTTACAGTAGCTATTGCAGTGAAAGAATACCATGCTATTGCTTGAGGATAACTTAAATTATGAACTTAAAAATGTATTGATAAACCAATTAGGCACATTTGGGCAGTCTTGATACAGCATTTTTAACAGATATGCAATGGTTCATTGGATCAGTTTAAAACATGGCACATACACTGCTGCCATCTAGTGGACAAAATCTAAATTGCGCCTGGGCTGGAATAATACATTGTGGCCTTTCTCTTGCATTTCAAAGCGGATGGGAGGGGAAAAAAACACAAAAAACGCATGCTTTTTTCTTTGTATTATCTTTTACCAGATCTAATGTGCTATATTGTCCTACATTAATTTCATATTTCCACAAATGGTATCAAGAATATGCCTATCCTTGCCTCAGGTCCTGAGCTACAGGCAGATAGATTTGGATATGTCATTTTAGGCGAAAATTTACAAAAAGGGGCCGATCCTTAAGAGTTAAGTTAATATTTTTGCCCTTACAGATGCCCTGCAAAAACAACATCACTTCCACACATGTGAAAGATTGCTATGGAGTATTTATACTCTGAATGACTATTGATGATAAATGTGCAAATTCGGATCTTCTAACAGATCCGGTTCATTTAAGTGTCATGGTGTCATGGTGCTAGTTTGCTATGCATTCTTTCAGTGGGGCCGGCAGTGTTACTACTTATATCCTGGGGCCAGTTCAGCTTTGGAGAGGAGCCAGGGTTGCGATGGTAATTTGCCCTCCTGCCTGTCCTCTGCCTTCCCCTTTAAAGCCTGACCCCTGACCCATGGAGAAGTCAGTACTGCTGTGTGTGTGTTGTGTGTGTTTGTATGCACACTACAGAAACCCATTCAATTTGCCCTCCTGCCCCGCCTCTCCAGGAGGGCAGGCAGTATGTCCCCAGTGATGCATTGGACTGACCGCACCACCCTCTGGAGAGACCTGCGGTTGTGGACTGTGCAATTGCCGTACCAGATGGTGATACAGCCTGACAGGATGGTCTCAATATTGCATTTGTAGAAGTCTATGAGGGTGTTGGGTTCTGAAAATATGAAGTATACTTATTCATGTCACGGAGGGAGAGAGGGGAACGTATAATGTTTACATTCTGTCCGGATATGTTATTGTTAGCCATCAGGGATCCGATGGGAGGAAAAAAGACACCGTCTGATACGAGTAAACATGACAGCCGTGAGTTGGGGCAGAGGTCAGGTCAGATGAAGTGAGGAAGAATAGATATCACTAAGGTTCTGTCTAGCAACAGAGATGCATTTGCTGTTCAGATGTGTAGGAGGAGACTCAGCATAGGATCAAGGGTTAAACATCAGTGCTTCTGTGAATATTTATTTTGTCTTATGCAGCTGTATTGACCCAATGGGTGAATAACCTTGGTTGGAGCTTTCATAGTGTCCATCAAGTTCTTATGCTGATATTTAGAACCTAACAAGAGGGAGGCTATATACAGGGGGTACCGGTAGAGAGTCAATGTGCGGGGGCACCGGTGTCGAGGTAATTGAGGTAATATGTACATGTAAGTAGAGTTATTAAAATGACTATGCATAGATAATAACAGAGAGTAGCAGCAATGTAGAAGGGGGGGAGTCTAAGGCACTGCATCGCAGTGTGCCACGAGAGCCACGAGAGAACCTGGTTAGAGTCCAGGCTCTGTCGCAGCAGGCCGCCACCAGGAGACCAATGGAATGGGGCACGATTGGCCCAGTGTCGTCAGGGTTAGGGGAGGGTTTAGCCGGCAGGGATATTCCTGTACCATCGCGAACCAATGGCTCCTGTGGCGGAATGGGCGCAATGCACACTGACATGGTCGCCAGGTGTACGGTGCGTCCTCCAACACATTGGTGCGGCTGGCTTCCGGGTTAAGCGGGCGTTGTGTCAAGAAGCCGTGCGGCTTGGCTGGGTTGTGTTTCGGAGGACGCACAGCTTACAACCTTCGCCTCTTCCGAGTCTGTACGGGAATTGCGGCGTTGAGACAGGACTGTAACAACCAATTGTGTACTACGAAATTGGTGAGAAAAAGGTATAGAGGTCCTGGATGGCAAGAAGCTTGGCCCTGGTGATGTACTGGGCCGTACGCACTACCCTCTGTAGTGCCTTGTGGGGGGAGGATGAGCAATTGTCATACCAAGCAGTGATGCAACCCGTCAGGATGCTCTCGTTGTTGCAGCTGTAAAACCTTTTGAGGATCTGAGGACCCATGCCAAATCTTTTCAGTCTCCTGAGGGGGAATAGGTTTTTTCGTGCCTTCTTCACGACTGTCATGGTGTGCTTGTACCATGTTAGTTTGTCGGTGTTGTGGACGCCAAGGAACTTGAAGCTCTCAACCTGCTCCACTACAGCCTGGTCGATGAGAATGGGGATGTGCTCGGTCCTCCTTTTTCTGTAGTCCATAATAATCTCCTTTGTCTTGATCACGTTGAGGGAGAGGTTGTTGTCCTTGAACCACACCGTCAGGTCTCTGACCTCCTCCCTATTGGCTGTCTCATCGTTGTCGGTGATCAGGCCTACCACTGTTGTGTCATCCGCAAACTTAATGATGGTGTTGGAGTCGTGCCTGGTCGTTCAATCATGAGTGAACAGGGAGTACAGGAGGGGACTGAGCATGCACCCATGAGGGGCCCCCGTGTTGAAGATCAGCGTGGCGGATGTGTTGTTACCTACCCTTACCTCCTGGAGGTGGCCTGTCAGGAAGTCCAGGATCCAGTTGCAGAGGGAGGTGCTTAGTCCTAGGGTCCTTAGCTTATTGATGAGCTTTTAGGGCCCTATGGTATTGAACGCTGAGCTGTAGTCAATGAATAGCATTCTCAAATAGGTTTTCCTTTTGTCCAGGTGTGAAAGGGCAGTGTGGAGTGTAATAGAGATTGCATCATCTGTGGATTTGTAGAGGTGGTATGCAAATTGGAGTGGGTCTACAGTTTCTGGGATAATGGTGTTGATGTGAGCCATGACCTGCCTTTCAAGCACTTCATGGCTACAGACGTGAGTGCTACGGGTCGGTAGTCATTTAGGCAGGTTACCTTAGTGTTTGTTGGCATAGGGACTATGGTGGTCTACTTGAAACATGTTGGCATTACAGACTCAGACAGGGAGAGGTTGTGAAGACACTTGCCAGTTGGTCAGTGCATGCTCGGAGTACACGTCCTGGTAATCTGTCTGGGCCTGCGTCCTTGTGAATTACTCAAATCGGCTGCTGAGAGCGTGATCACACAGTCATCCGGAACAGCTGATGCTCTCATGCATGTTTCAGTGTTACTTTCCTCAAAGCGAGCATAGAAGTAGTTTAGCTCATCTGGTAGGCTCATGTCGCTAGCAGCTCTCGGCTGTGCTTCCCTTTGTAGTCTGTAATATTTTGCAAGCCCTGCCACGTCCAAAGAGTGTCAAACCTGGTGTAGTACGATTAGATCTTAGTCCTGTATTGATACTTTGCTTGTTTGATGTTTTCGTCTGAGGATAAAGCAGGATTTCTTATAAGCTCCCGGATTAGAGTTCCGCTCCTTGAAAACGCTTTAGCTCAGCGTGAATGTTGCCTGTAGTCAATGGCTTCTGTTTGGGGTCTGTACGTACAGTCACTGTGGGGACGTCGTCATTGATGCACTTACTGATGAAGCCAGTGACTGATTTGGTGTACTCCTCAATGCCATTGGAAGAATCCCGGAACGTATTTACAGTCTGTGCTAGCAAAACAGTCCTGTAGCTTAGCATCTGTTTCATCTGACCACTTTTTTATAGACCGAGTCACCGGTGCTTCCTGCTTAAATGTTGGCTTGTAAGCAGGAATGAGAAGGTTATAATTATGGTCAGATTTGCCAAATGGAGGGCGAGGGAGAGCTTGGTATGTGTCTCTGTGTGTGGAGTAAAGGTGGTCTAGAGTTTTTATCCTCTCTGGTTGCACATTGTAACGGTTTTCTTCTGGGGAAAGAGAGGCAGACCAAAATGCAGCGTGGTTAGTTTTGTGCATCTTTAATAAAGATGAAAGTACAACAATCTACAAAACAAGAAACGTGAAAAAACCAAAACAGTCCTATCTGGTGCCACAAACACAAAGACAGGAACAATCACCCACAAACACACAGTGAAACCCAGGCTACCTAAGTATGATTCTCAATCAGAGACAACTAATGACACCTGCCTCGGATTGAGAACCATACTAGGCCGAAACATAGAAATACCCAAATCATAGAAAAACAAACAAAGACTGACCCCCCCAACTCACGCCCTGACCATACTAAATAATGACAAAACAAAGGAAATAAAGGTCAGAACGTGACAGTACCCCCCCCCCCCCCCCCCCCCCCCCCCAAAGGTGCGGACTCCGGCCGCAAAACCTTAACTTATAGGGGAGGGTCTGGGTGGGCGTCTGTCCGCGGTGGCGGCTCTGGCGCGGGACGCGGACCCTACTTCACCATCGTCTTAGTCCGCCTTATTGTCCAACCTCCGTGGCTTTCTAACCATGGCAACCCTTCTCAATGACCCCACTGGACAGAGGGGCAGCTCGGGACAGAGGGGCGGAAGCTCTGGACAGAGGGGCTCTGGCACCTCTGGGCTGAGGGGCGGCACTGGCGGCCCCTGGCTGACTGGCGGCACTGGCGGCCCCTGGCTGACTGGCGGCACTGGCGGCCCCTGGCTGACTGGCGGCACTGGCGGGCCCTGGCTGACTGGCGGCACTGGGCAGACGGCGGCTCAGGCGGCGCTGGGCAGACGGGCGGCTCAGGCGGCGCTGGACTAAGGAGCTCTGGTGCCTCTGGAATGAGGGGCTCTGGCGCCTCTGGACTGAGGGGCGGGAGCTCTGGCAGCGCCGAACAGGCGGGAGACTCCGCTTGGTCCTGTTGTGGTGGGTGATTCTGTAACGGTTTTCTTCTGGGGAAAGAGAGGCGGACCAAAATGCAGCGTGGTTAGTTTTGTGCATCTTTAATAAAGATGAAAGTACAACAATCTACAAAACAAGAAACGCAATAAAACCAAAACAGTCCTATCTGGTGCCACAAACACAAAGACAGGAACAATTACCCACAAACACACAGTGAAACCCAGGCTACCTAAATATGATTCTCAATCAGAGACAACTAATGACACCTGCCTCGGATTGAGAACCATACTAGGCCGAAACATAGAAATACCCAAAAACAAACATAGACTGACCACCCCAACTCACGCCCTGACCATACTAAATAATGACAAAACAAAGGAAATAAAGGTCAGAATGTGACACACATTTAACATGCTGATAGAAAGGGCCTCCGTCAGGGCCCTCACCCCCTTCATTGTTGTTGGTAATCTGGCCTACCACTGTTGTGTCATCAGAAAAGTTGTTGATTGAGTTGGAGACGTGCACGGCCACGCAGTCATGAATAATATTACTGCATCCATGTTTGGTCTATATGAACCTTGTTCTCTGAGCAGAACGTTGATGCCATCTACAGTTGAAGTCGGAAGTTTACATACACTTAGGTTGGAATCATTAAAACTCATTTTTCAACCACTCCACACATTTCTTGTGAACAAACAATAGTTTTGACAAGTCGGTTAGGACATCTACCTTGTGTATGACACAAGTCATTTTTCCAACAATTGTTTGCAGACAGATTATTTAACTTATAATTCACTCTATCACAATTCCAATTGGTCAGAAGTTTGCAGACATCAAGATCACTGTGCCTTTAAACAGCTTGGAAATTTCCAGAAAATTGTGTGATGGCTTTAGAAGCATCTGATAGGATAATTGACATCATGTGAGTCAATTGGAGCTGTACCTGTGGATGTATTTCAATACCTACCTTCAAACTCAGTGCCTCTTTGCTTGTCATCATGGGAAAATCAAAAGAAATCAGCCAAGACCTCAGGAAAAAAATTGTAGACCTCCACAAGTCTGGTTCATCCTTGGGATCAATTTACAAACGCCTGAAGGTACCACATTCATCTGTACAAACAATAGTACGCAAGTATAAACACTAAGGGGCTATGCAGCCGCCATATTGCTCAGGAAGAAGACGTGTTCTGTCTTGTAGAGATGAACGTACTTTAGTGCGAAAAGTGCAAATCAATCCCAGAACAACAGCAAAGGACCTTGTGAAGATGCTGGAGGAAACAGGAACAAAAGTATCTATATCCACAGTAAAACGAGTCCTATATCGACATAACCTGAAAGGCCGCTCAGCAAGGAAGAAGCCACTGCTCCAAAACCGCCATAAAAAAGCCAGACTACGGATTGCAACTGCAAAGTCTGTAACTGTTTTAATGTCACCATTGGTCTCATGGTGAAATCCCAGAGTTTCCTTCCTCTACGGCATCTGAGTTAGGAAGGACGCCTGTATCTTTGTAGTGACTGGGTGTACTGATACACCATCCAAAGTGTAACTCATAACTTCCACCATGCTCAAAGGGATATACAATGTCTGCTTTTCTTCATTTTTACCCATCTACCAATAGGTGCCCTTTGCGAGGCATTGGAAAACCTCCCTGGTCTTTGTGGTAGATCTGTGTTTGAAATTCACTGCGTGACTTATGGACCTTTCATGTACAGTGGGGCAAAGAAGTATTTAGTCAGCCACCAATTGTGCAAGTTCTCCCACTTAAAAAGATGAGAGAGGCCTGTAATTTTCATCATAGCTACACTTCAACTATGACAGACAATTTTTTATGAATTTATTTGCAAATTAACAGTCAGTCAAGGCAGGATGAGCCTGCAGGAAGGGTACCACATGAGTGAAGAGGATGTCTTCCCTGTAACGCACAGTGTTGAGATTGCCTGCAATGACAACAAGCTCAGTCCGATGATGCTGTGACACTCCGCCCCAGACCATGATACAATGATGGACCCTCCAGCTACAAATTGATCCTGGTCCAGAGTACAGGCCTCGGTTTAAAGCTCATTCCTTTGACGACAAATGCGAATCCAACCATCACCCCTGGTGAGACAAAACCGTGACTCGTCAGTGAAGAGCACATTTTGCCAGTCCTGTCTGGTCCAGCGACGGTGGGTTTGTGCCCATAGGCGACGTTGTTGACGGTGATGTCTGGTGATGACCTGCCTTACAACAGGCCTACAAGTCCTCAGTTCAGCCTCTCTCAGCCAGTTGAGGACAGTCTGAGCAACTAATGGAGGGATTGTGCGTTCCTGGTGTAACTCGGGCAGTTGTTGTTGCCATCCTGTATCTGTCCCGCATGTGTGATGTTCGGATGTACCGATCCTGTGCAGGTGTTGTTACACGTGGTCTGCCACTGCGAGGACGATCAGCTGTCCATCCTGTCTCCCTGTAGCACTGTCTTAGACGTCTCACAGTACGGACATTGCTATTTGTTGCCCTGGCCACATCTGCAGTCCTCATGCCTCCTTTCAGCATTCCTAAGGCATGTTCACGCAGATGAGCAGGGACCCTGGGCATCTTTCTTTTGGGGTTTTTCAGAGTCAGTAGAAAGGCCTCTTTAGTGTCCTAACTTTTCATAACTGTGACCTTAATTGCCTACTGTCTGTAAGCTGTTAGTGTCTTAACGACCGTTCCACAGGTGCATGTTCATTAATTGTTTATGGTTCATTGAACAAGCATGAGAAACAGTGTTTAAACCCTTTACAATGAAGATCTGTGAAGTTATTTGGATTTTTACAAATTATCTTTGAAAGACAGGGTCTTTTTTAAAATGTAATTTAACCAGGTAAGTCAGTTAAGAACAAATTCTTATTTTCAATGACGGCCCAGTGGGTTAACTGCCTGTTCAGGGGCAGAACAGCAGATTTGTACCTTGTCAGCTCGGGGGTTTGAACTTGCAACCTTCCGGTTACTAGTCCAACACTCTAACCACTAGGCTACCCTGCCGCCCCGGGTCTTGAAAAAGGAACATTGTTTTTTTTTTGCTGAGTTTATATAACGAGTTGTCATCTCTAATATCTGAGTTTTGGAATGTGCCCCTGGCTGTCCATGAATTACAAAAACAAGAAAACTGTGCAATTGCCGTGCTCTCTCTGCTGTCTCCTGAAGTCCACAAATATGTCCTTTGTTTTGTTGACGTTGAGGTAGAGGTTATTCTCCTGGCACCACTCCGCCAGAGCCATCACCTCCCTGTAGGCTGTCTCATTGTTGTTGGTAATCAGGCCTACCACCGTTGTGTCATCAGCAAAGTTGTTGATTAAGTTGGAGACGTGCACGGCCACGCAGTCATGAATAATATTACTGCATCCATGTTTGGTCTATATGAACCTTGTTCTCTGAGGAGAACTTTGATGACATCTATATGGATGTATGATGTTTAACATATCTCTGTGGTCCTTTTATTTTTTTCAGCGTGAACTCTAACAACTTGTTCTGTATGCAAGAGGTTTTATTGCCCTTCTTGGGAATGCTGCCTCATCTGCATTGGACCGATCCCCCAGACAAACCTTTGGATGCTGTGACCTCCTGTGAGGAGGTTGGGCTAGCTAGTTTAATGTCTGTGTACCTTGAAATGGTCTGATTGGTCTATGGTGGTCAGTTTTGGTTTGAAAAAGTTACAACTTCATAGGAATACATTGTTCTGTCCTGCTTCTTCTTGCATCCTGTCCTTGGAGAAAAAGTATTCTGAGGAATGCTCTCTTTTCTAGGCTACTAGGCTTATGGCCCGAGTAGGACCGATTTGTTCATGCTTTGTCTTGTAACTTTACGATGTTCAACATATGCCTAAACTAATGCCTTGTTGACAGTAATGTCTTGTAACTTATGGTTTTGCCTTGTATAATGTAATTAATTCCCTTTATAATGTTATTAAATAGTTGCATTTTATATTCACATCTAATGACCATTTATTGATCTTAGTCAGCTAAACTATTAATATTTGAATGCACATTGTTTAATCCTAATATCTAATGGAGTGAAATATATTATATGTATATTATTGAATATAATTTAGCCCTACGTGTGTGTGTGTGTGTGTGTTTGTGTGTGTGCGTGTGTGTCCGCGTGTTCCAACGTGTGTGTATGTGATGGCCAGTTAATGGCTCATAAGTCTGGAATGTGAGTGGGCCACTGACACAGCACACTAGAGAAACCCATTCAATTTGCCCTCCTGCCCCTCCTCTCTCTTCCCCTTTAGAGTCTGACCCCTGAGCCTTGGATAAATCAGTGCTACTGTGTGCGTGCGTGTGCGTGTGTGTGTGTCTGCACGTGTGTTTGTGAAGACCTGTTATTGGCTCACAAGCCTGGAATTTGAGTGGGCCAGTGACGCATCATACTACTGAAACCCACTCAGTACCAGTCAAAGGACAGGCTGACTGGCTTTATGTAGCATTCACAGACAGACTGTCAGTGTACTGTATTTCCCTTTAGATCAAAATCAAATACATTGTTTGGTAGACTACCTTGGGAATGAGTTAGCAGCAGGTGAGCATTCAGACAGTCTCGCTGAATCACAGCCACACAGAATCACAGTCACACTGTATCACAGTCACACTGAATCACAGTCACACCTTATCACAAGCGCACTGAATCACAGTCACACTGAATCACAGTCACACTGAATCACAGTCACACTGAATCACAGTCACACTGAATCACAGTCACACTGAATCACAGTCACACTGAATCACAGTCACGCTGAATCACAGTCACACTGAATCACAGTCACACTGAATCACAGTCACACTGAATCACAGTCACGCTGAATCACAGTCACACTGAATCACAGTCACACTGAATCACAGTCACACTGAATCACAGTCACACCGTATAAGACATCTTTGTTCCAAATCTGGCATTGAACCAACCTCCTGTAGTGGCAGGACAATGGCTGTTTGTTTTTATAGAGAAGCAGGCAGGATCACTGTTTTGACATTCTGCCAAATGTCCCAGAATCACCTGAGGACGTCCTGTGATGACATCACAAGAGTTCCACCGTAGCCACTCTGACTGGGGGTCTTATCACCCAGCGGCATCTGAATCCAGGAGAGGAGACCAGTACGCGTTTGCCTCAGGGGTCAGCCAGGCGGTCACTGACCTGCTGTCAGGGGAATCAGAGGAAAGTGTTGGCTCATGTTATATTGTGTTGTATACACCACCACAGAAGATAGCTAACACAGAGACCAATAATATATACAGATTTCTCATAATCTCACACAGACAAACACATCATCCACTCTTACCTGTTGATAACTATAGAAGCAGAATGAGTAGTACTGACAGAACTAGCTAACCCACATACAGTGTGCTTGTATTGGCAGAACATTTGCTGTAAGGACTGATGCTTGTTATTTTCACACGATGACTGTTGCTCAATGGTTACATTCTTGGAATGGCACAATTTACATAAGCATGCAGGCCTTGATCTACTGAGCTACCGGGTGAGTGTACCACAGAGACAGAGTAGTGTGGTTTGTGGGTGTAAGTGACAATATA
Source organism: Oncorhynchus mykiss (assembly GCF_057628025.1). Taxonomy (NCBI): domain Eukaryota; kingdom Metazoa; phylum Chordata; class Actinopteri; order Salmoniformes; family Salmonidae; genus Oncorhynchus; species Oncorhynchus mykiss. The sequence continues at coordinate 30,109,640 of NC_143046.1, forward strand.
GTGTGAAAACAGACACAGGAAGTTCTGCTTCAAGTCTAAACGAGAAGATGGCTAATGAAGAAAGACTTTGAGAAAAGTTACGATCAGCAAATTAAACAATTATAAATGATTACTAAACCTGTGATGATTTTGCAAATGAAGTGAGTGATGGGAGTTATACAATTGTGTTTCGGTCAAGTCTACGATTGGAATGTAATTGTGCTTGTACCTAGCTTTCTAGCGTAATGATTATATCAAGGTGTGGTCTTCTGGATTGGCTTTTCCACCGTTGGATGTTTCTACCAGCAAGGTGTTTGTCATAAAGAAAGGAATAGCCCAGTTGGTGTGGAGAGTTTATAGTTTTCTATGAAGACAAAACAAACATGATGCCATAGTGCAGTCTGTGATGTCAAACCTCCCAATGCGCAATCTCATTTGTTTTGCATGGTCCCTGTAACATTCGTCGTCAAGGGTAGACCAAGGAGCAGCGTGATTTGAGTTCATCATATTTTATTGGAATGTGAACCAGCAAAAAAACAAACAAAAATACAATACAACGAACGAAAAGCTTCTTCGTGCAAAAATACATGCAACCAAGCAAAGACAAGATCCCACAACTGAAGGTGGGAAAAAGGGCTGCCTAAGTATGATCCCCAATCAGAGACAACGATAGACAGCTGCCTCTGATTGGGAACCATGCCAGGCCAACAAAGAAATAGAAAACACAGATATACAAAAACTAGAGTACCCACCCTGACCTAACCAGAATATAGAGAATAAACAGGGATCTCTAAGGTCAGGGCGTGACAGTCCCAACTGTCCTGATAAATATGTGCAGTCCATTTCATAATGTTGTCACAATATGGTTTTATTCATATCGTCTCCCATTGGGTTGAATGAATGTAATATACATGTAAAACTGATGATCTTCCTTCAACAACCTTCAGAGAATAAAGTTGTAAAGTGCCGAGATCCACAGTTAAGTGGCACCACTGACAAATAACCACAGGCATCAAGAACAGGTTTAACGCAATAGCAATGTCCAAGAACCCACACTGTCACTCAGTCAACAGTTCGTTTTATACAATTCTGTTTGAAAAAGGCAGTAAAAAAAAATATGGAACAGTGCACAGAAACACATGTTAAATGGGTGTGTGGCCCTTGAAGAGCGCACAAGAGTTATGGTCTAAGAGGGAGATAACCAGATAGAGAAACAGGATATAGAATGTAGGAGTAAAGGACAGAATGTAAATAAACTAGCCCAGGGTTCACTAATTCCTCCCAATGGATTCTCCTCTTATCACTAAGAACAACTACACCCCGGTTACAACATAATGCTACCATCAGACAGCAAACAGAAAGCTAGGCACTTTTTTCATATTAACTTTACAGGCCATGTTTAAAAGTGTACTGGCAAATATGCACAGCTATATATTTCCCCCTCCGTGGCCCTTATTGAGTGCTTTAACAAGCTCCATGCTGTTCTCTATGTCGGTAGAGGAGTGGAAAGAGCAGGGGAAGAGGTCATGGGTGTGAATGCACAGTAAACACTACATTCTGGTGACTGCTGAGGAGACACATAATCAATATTTAGCTATGTGGATGTAAATTGGATATAAAAATGTTTGACAGTGGCTTGAATCCACATCTCTCATTTGAAGGTGTACCTGTGAATGGTAAGGGATGTGAGATGAGGATTTCATGGAACATTGCATTGCGTCTTTTGTATGTTTGCATAAAAGCAACTCGTTGTTACTGTAAATGAAATGATGGCGTGGAGACTTGTATTCCATTAGGGCAAGCATCTGTCACTGATGTCCTTCGGCTTCAGTTTGAAAACTCAAACAACGTAAGTAGGTCTATAGTGAATCCCAGATCCTGGGTAGGTTCTCCAGGATCCTCCGGCGATGCGAGGGGTTTGACACTCCGGCTGCACGCAGGTCCTCCTCTGTGATGCCACTATGGAGAGGGCAAAGGTCATAAAGGTATCCATAACTGACTTAGACCACTGAGACCAAAATAATCTGTTTCCATTGACTATTATTCTTCCTCTCACCTGAAGTAGTCCAGGTCGTCCCAGCCATTGAGGCTGAGTCCCAGGGTGTAATTCTGCAGACCCAGGGTGCTGAGTAGCTCCCGCACTGTCTCTGGAGCCCCACGGAGGACCTGCATTAGACATCCCCCCAAAACATCCCTCTCAAAATGAGCCCAAACCAAAGTGTTTGTTGCCATATTATTGAGGCTAGGAGTTTTTCCTGATCACGTGAACTTTAAGAAAAACCTTTGGCCCATGACTAGTCCCACTCTACATATTGTGTCTAGTCACCCACCTCTTTCTCCCAGCAGTAGCCTCTCTCGGTAGACATGGCCAGGTCATTCCTCTGGGCCGGTCTCTGGCCTGGTGTGGATGGAGCCCTGAGGTCTACAGGGAAGAAGTCCACCTCACTTAGTGACTTGGCAATCTGCAGGGCTGTGAGGGAGTGGTCCCCTAGGGGCTCAACTGGCTGCTCCGCCACCCAGGGGGCTGAGGCCTGGACGTGGGGCACATGGGTGGATACATAGGGGTAGAGTGAGGTGGGTTTGCTGCTCCTTACAGGGCTGGCTCGTTCCTGTTGGTGCACCCTAGGCTGTTCTCTCCTGGGGGTCTCTCTAATGACAGCGGAGTGGTCCGTGTACATGTTCCTCAGGTACTTGGCAGGCAGGATGGCGTCCTGGACAACATTGTTTTTGCTTGGTTGTGGTTGTATGGGCTGTTCATGATAGTGAGAGGTGGTGGTGGGGTTTGGGGCAGGGGGGACTGGCAATGTTTTTTTTGCTGGGAAGAGCTGATAGGAGGAGTTGGCCTGGGGAGGATGATGGTCATTGGAGGAGGAGTAGCGGGGCAGGATGCCTGGAATCTCGATTTCAGTGAAGTCCGACCTGCGAGCGGACTTCCTGTCATAGCCACGCCCCCCAGAGAGTTTTGGGAGCTGCAGCGCTGAGTCGCCAGCCCAGACCACCTGGGGGTCCCTACGAGGGGGTGGAGCCTCCTCCACCCTGCGCAGGACAGACACACCTTCAAATATGAAGTAAGCGGGGTTTGTGTAACTGCTAGGGGCTGGCTTGGGTGGAGGGGGTGAGGATCTGAAATTAATGGACAAATCATAATGAGACTAAACCATAACTATTTGCCCATCACTAACCAACTACATCTTTAATCAAATGTTGACAATGTATGTTAGTTTCACCGTGAGCGTCTTGAAAAACCAAAATATCCTCACCGGCTGATAGGGGCCTGAGTGGACTGAGGAGACAAGCGTCCCCTCACCAGACCCTTCTCATCCTTCTCGAAGCAGAACCACTCTGAAAAAGCCAAACAGGTGTTTACTGGACATGCTCTAACTCATGTCTTCTTCATATGTTCTGTGTTGTCTGGGGTTAAGACCCAGACTAGCATGTGGTGGCAGTGTTTGCGTGTTGCCATGGCAATGTGTGAGGCTTGACCTATAGGGTTAAGGGCATCCACTCACACTGTGTCCTTTGAATGTGTCAGGATGCATCTGGTCAGGCTCAGCCAGGGAGGAGCCAAAAGAGGATGCCAGGGCAGAGACCAGAGAGAGAGAAAGCCTTGGATTGTTGAGGAGCCAAATAGAGGAAGTCGGGGCAGAGACCAGAGAGAGAGAAAGCCTTGGATTGTTGAGGAGCCAAATAGAGGAAATCAGGGCAGAGACCAGAGAGAGAGAAAGCCTTGGGTTATTGAGGAGCCAAAAACAGGAAGTCGGGGCAGAGACCAGAGAGAGAGAGAAAGCCTTGGGTCATTGAGGAGATAAAAAAAGAGGAAGTCAGGGCAGAGACCAGAGAGAGAGAAAGCCTTGGGTCATTGAGGAGATAAAAGATAGGAAGTCGGGGCAGAGACCAGAGAGAGAGAATGCCAAGATGTGGATCATTGAGGAACCAAATAGAGGAAGCATTGAAAGATACACAGGAGAACCAGAGGGCACATGGACTGTCACGATGGAAACCCAGCGAGAAGCAATAGTACGAGCAGAGTGAAGAGAGGAGAGCAGAGTGAAGAGAGGAGACTAAACGAGAGGAGAGCAGAGTGAAGAGAGGAGACTAAACGAGAGGAGAGCAGAGTGAAAAGAGGAGAGCAGAGTGAAGAGAGGAGACTAAACGAGAGGAGAGCAGATTGAAGAGAGGAGAGCAGAGTGAAGAGAGGAGACTAAACGAGAGGAGAGCAGAGTGAAGAGAGGAGACTAAACGAGAGGAGAGCAGAGTGAAAAGAGGAGAGCAGAGTGAAGAGAGGAGAGGAAGAGTGAAGAGAGGAGAGGAAGAGTGAAGAGAGGAGGGAAGAGTGAAGAGAGGAGAGCAGAGTGAAGAGAGGAGAGCAGAGTGAAGAGAGGAGAGCAGAGTGAAGAGAGGAGACTAAATGAGAGGAGAGCAGAGTGAAGAGAGGAGACTAAACGAGAGGAGAGCAGAGTGAAAAGAGGAGAGCAGAGTGAAGAGAGGAGAGCAGAGTGAAGAGAGGAGAGCAGAGTGAAGAGAGGAGAGGAGACTAAACGAGAGGAGAGCAGAGTGAAGAGAGGAGACCAGAGTGAAGAGAGGAGAGGTTGGCAGGATGGCAGCAGGCTAACCTACCGTAGATCTTCTCACGTGTACCTCGCCGGTCCTTGGGCACGTGGACCCTGACCCGACCACGTATGGAGCCCATCTCCTCGCCCCGGTGGGTCAGAAACATCTCAAACTGCTCCGCCGTGCCGATGAGGGAGCGCAGCGCCACACAGCACTCACCTACAGGACCAACAGTAGGATCAACAGTGAAGTGGGATGAAGCTTCTTTCTCCCGTAATGGTTAAGATTAAGACTTGGAGAAGGTAAACTGATCTGTGCCTGAAATACACTTGTCAATGAATAGGTTTCAAGGGGGCGTTGATTGACTTCTTGCAAAATGACTGATGAGAGGCAAAGTAGTGAATGGTGGTGGTTATGAACATGAAGGGAAGGACTTATGGGCTCTGGAGTGGGGCAGTGTTCTAAGGCACTGCATCACAGTGCTAGCGGCATCACTACAGCTCCTGGTTCGATCCCGGGCTGTATCACAACCGGCAGTGATCGGAAGTCCTATAGGGCGGAGCACAATTGGCCCAGCGTCATCCTGGTTAGTGTTTGGCCGGTGTAGGCCGTCTTTGTAAATAAGAATTTGTTCTTAACTGACTTGCCAAGTTAAATAAAGGTGAAATAAAAGACTCATGACCAACCGTATGACTCAAACCCATCACATGACTTGACGCACAGCAGGAGGTGCTGATCCTGAAGGAACTCCATGTCAGAGACGATCGGGAGAAGCTATGATATGTAGACACACACAAAGATTAGCTACAGTGCATTCAATTTTTTTTTTTTCTCCTCATCAATCTACATTTTTTGCAATATCACATTTACATAAGTATTCATACCCTTTACTCAGTACTTTGTTGAAGCACCTTTGGCAGCAATTACAGCCTCAAATCTTCTTGGGTATCAAGCTTATCACACCTGTATTTGGGGAGTTTCTCCCATTGTTCTCTGCAGATCCTCTCAAGCTCTGTCAGGTTGGATGGGGAGTGTCACTGCACAGCTATTTTCAGGTCTCTCCAGAGATGTTCGATCAGGTTCAAGTCCGAGACCTGTCCCGAAGCAACTGTCATAACTGTTGACTTGGCTGTGTGCTTAGGTTTGTTGTCCTGTTGGAAGGTGAATCGTAGCCCAAGTCTGAGGTCCTGAGAGCTCTGGAGCAGGTTTTCATTAAGGATCTCTCTGTACTTTGCTCCGTTCATCTTTCCCTCGATCCTGACTAGTCTCCCAGTCCCTGTTGCTGAAAAACATCCCAACAGCATGATGCTGCCACCACCATGCTTTACTGTAGGGATGGTGCCAGGTTTCCTCCAGACGTGATGCTTGCCATTCAGACCAGAGAATCTTGTTTCTCACGGTCTGAGAGCCCTTTAGGTGCCTTTGGCAAACTCCAAGAGGGCTGTCATGTGCCATTTACTGAGGAGTGGCTCCCGTTGGGCCACTCTACCATAAAGGCCTGATTGGTGGAGTGCTGCAGAGATGGTTGTCTTTCTGGGAGGTTCTCCCATTTCCACAGAAGAAATCTGGAGCTCTGTCAGAGTGACCAACGGGTTCTAGGTCACCTCCCTGACCAATGCCGTTCTCCCCGGATTGCTCAGTTTGGCCGGGCGGCCAGCTCTAGGAAGTCTTGGTGGTTCAAACTTCTTCCAGTTAAGAATGATGGAGGCCACTGTGTTTTTGGGGACCTTCAATGCTGCAGATATTTTTTGGTACCCTTCCCCAGATCTGTGCCTCGACACAATCCTGTCTCGGAGCTCTATGGACAATTCCTTTGACCTCATGGCTTGGTTTTTGCTCTGACATGCACTGTCAACTGTGGGACCTTTATATAGACAGGTGTGAGCCTTTCCAAATCATGTCGATTCAATTGAATTTACCACAGGTGGACAGCAATGAAAAACATCTCAAGGATGATCAATGGAAACAGGATGCACCTGAGCTCAATTTCGAGTCTCATAGCAAAGGTTCTGAATACTTATGTAAATAAAGTATTTCTGTTTTTTATTGTTCATAAATTAGCAAAAATGTCTAAAAAGCTGTTTATGCTTTGTCATTATCTGGTATTGTGTGTAGCTTTATGACGAATATGTGGAAAAAGTGAAGGGGTCTGTATACTTTCCTAATGCATTGTATGTGTCTTTGGGATGGGTCTGGTGATCTGTCTCCAGATTGATTTATTTACCTTGGGCAGCTGCTTGGAAGACCAGCCCAGTTTGAGGAAGCAAGGCACGTCACAGCTCTGTGAGTCATTCTCTACGGAACGGCGGACCTCTGCAAGAAAACAAAGTCATTCATCACGTCATTATATTACAGAACTTCAGATGAATTATCTGAGAAAATATTATGAAGAACAAAGCACCGTCAAGGCAGGATGAGTGGAACTCAATGAAGAACTTGGCTTTGCCGGCTGTCTTCACAATAGCCTCGATGCCCTCTAACTCTATCCAGGCCCTCTCCATGCTCAAGCTTGGCTCTGTTTGGAGGCATTAAAGGGCCACAAGCTAGCATAAACGTTATATTATCTTACATCTATTAATTCAAACGATTATGCCAAAATAACTACAATGACTTCACCTATTTTGATCTTTGATGTCACCCCTACATGGAACGTGGCGAAAACAGGCGAGTGGTCACTGGTGAAGATGTCATCTGTACAACCTGGAGACAGACACAGAGATCTCAGTCATAATGATACATAACAGTCATAATGATGCCGACCTGTCATAATGATACATAACAGTCATAATGATACATAACAGTCATAATGATACAGACCTGTCATAATGATACCGACCTGTCATAATGATACAGACCTGTCAGAATGATACAGAACAGTCATAATGATACATAACAGTCATAATGATACCGACCTGTCATAATGATACCGACCTGTCATAATGATACATAACAGTCATAATGATACATAACAGTCATAATGATACAGACCTGTCATAATGATACAGACCTGTCATAATGATACAGACCTGTCAGAATGATACAGAACAGTCATAATGATACATAACAGTCATAATGATACCGACCTGTCATAATGATACCGACCTGTCATAATGATACAGCCCTGTCATAATGATACAGCCCTGTCATAATGATACAGCCCTGTCATAATGATACAGACCTGTCATAATGATAGAGCCCTGTCATAATGATACAGCCCTGTCATAATGATACAGCCCTGTCATAATGATACAGCCCTGTCATAATGATACAGACCTGTCATAATGATACAGACCTGTCATAATGATACAGCCCTGTCATAATGATACAGACCTGTCATAATGATACAGCCCTGTCATAATGATACAGACCTGTCATAATGATACAGCCCTGTCATAATGATACAGACCTGTCATAATGATACAGCCCTGTCATAATGATACAGCCCTGTCATAATGATAGAGCCCTGTCATAATGATACAGCCCTGTCATAATGATACAGCCCTGTCATAATGATACAGCCCTGTCATAATGATACAGACCTGTCATAATGATACAGACCTGTCATAATGATACAGCCCTGTCATAATGATACAGACCTGTCATAATGATACAGCCCTGTCATAATGATACAGCCCTGTCATAATGATAGAGCCCTGTCATAATGATACAGCCCTGTCATAATGATACAGCCCTGTCATAATGATACAGCCCTGTCATAATGATACAGCCCTGTCATAATGATACAGACCTGTCATAATGATACAGCCCTGTCATAATGATACAGACCTGTCATAATGATACAGACCTGTCATAATGACACCGACCTGTCCATTATCATTATGCTGTTAAGTGTACCATCAAATGAGCACTCTTATGTCACTGATGATGACTTCAGTACTCTATGTTGTTCGACATGATCATCAAAACCTGTGGCATAGACTAAACTAGCCATCCTTTAATGACTGTGATGGTGCATGGTGAGTATACTGTGTTTGCTGATGGAAGTCAAAAGCATGGCCCTGGAGTCAGAGCCGCGGTGAGGAAATGACTGTTCATCTGAGGACCACAGACCAGAGGACGTAGGAGTTGCCAATCATACCTTAACAGGGCCTCTCACATTTTACAGGAAAACAATGAAAGAAATGGCCACGAAATGTCTCATTTTGGAATGCCACAGGAAATAATACTATGATATCCAATTTGCTGTGTCTAAATGCTAAACCACAATGCTGTTATGTCTGAGGATAATGTTATGAACCTAAAAAAAAATGTCCTAAACTTAAACCCACCATAGGAGTTGCAGGTGATATGTGTCTCTGAGTAGGACTTCCACAGAATCCGGTCACACCATGATGGCACATTGACACGCACCTGTTGACACAGAACAGAATAATGACTATATGTAAAGTCTGTTTTTGTTAGATGTGGGGTATGTGAAAATAGAATTGATTCAAAATTGAATTATACAATGAAGGGAACCCTGCACTCCAATCCTACCAGCCATTTCAGCCTGTGAGGTATTATTAACCCCGTGACCCCTGTGACCCCCATTAAAACCGATTGGGTTACACATAAAGGAAGTCCGGTAGGGAGCTATAAGTCTCTGTTTAGTCTATTTAGGGGTGTATGGTAGCATTATGAAATGTACTTATTTGTCGACTGCTTCACAAGTAATGCTTGGTGTGGATTACTCATCACTTTGGGATTTAACGTCATTCAGACAACAGCATGACGTGGGACATGATGTAGCTCTGAGAGGTTGTGTCAGAGAGTGTCACAGGGAGGTAGACTCACGCCAGAGGTCTTGTACTTCTGCCACAGGTAGCTGTCCCTGGACCCCCTCTCGTACCGATAGGTGGGCGGGAACACAATCTTCTCTTCCTCTTAAACCAGGACAAAGGGAGAGAAATGGAGAGAGAGATATAGGATATAGAGAGATGGGAGAGAGAGAGAGAGATAGGAGAGATACCACAGTGTGCCATACAACCCATGTTTATTTATCTTCCCTTTTGTACTTGAACTATTTGCACATAATATGACATTTGACATTTGAAATGTCTTTATTCTTTAGAAACTTTTTTGAGTGAAATGTTTACTGTACATTTTGCATTGTTTATTTCACTTGTGTTTATTATCTATTTCACTTGCTTTGGCAATGTAAACATGTTTCCCATGCCAATAAAGCCCTTCAATTGAAATTGAAGTGGAGAGAGAGAGATGGGAGAGAGAGGGGGTAGATTCTGAGACAAAAGCAATGAAGAGGAGAATTGACTGAGCAGAATCAATAACACAGCTATTTTCACCCACACATAAACAAACAGTTTGACATCAACTGGGAGGAGGACGAGGAGCAGTAGGATGCTACTCACTGAAATGGAGAAAGGCCTTTCTCTTGTGTCGTTCTTGTGTTAGCTGATCAGCACACATGAGCTCATCAAACTCCCGGTTGGACACGTGTTTCAGAATGTCCTGTAAAACGGGAACGGCCATGAGGGGAACTCAGATTCAGTGTAAGAGAAAGCAAGGCAAGGCTCTGGGTCTATGGAGATTCTTGTTTTCCGGGTTACACGACATGTGATCTATTTTCTGGGGGCACAATCAAAGAGGAGACGGGTCTGTCTGACCTGTACGTCCAGGTCCAGCCTGTAGTTGAGGTCTCCACACCAGAAGAGATGTGTGAAGCGCAGGCTCACGTCAAAGGCACTGAGCTGCCGGTCACCCAGGGACAACAGCCTGACGATGTCGGCAAAGTTCTGGTTCCTCCTGACAGGACCACAGGCACAGGGACATTTAGGGGCACACATAGATATGCTGCACGCATACAGTAGAAACATTCACACACTGTACAGCCCTGGCATGTCACACCATACACATCAATCTGATGACATCTGTGTTGAACAGCCAAATGTTCTACCAGTCAACCAGCCGGACGTAGGAAACTGCTGTGCATACCTGACTACTTTCTCACTGCCAGAGGTCAGATGGCAGTTGACAAACCCAAAAGAGGTACTGTTGAAGAGGAAGGAGACCCCAACAGCACCCTTATTTCCTGGAAGCAGATCCATTTTAAAGGTTAAACTGAGTAATTAAAAACACATTTCATTCCTCTTCATCATGATGCTCTGTTGTCTTTGGAAGTTGGCCACCGTGTGGTTTTCTGAGAGAAGGAGAAGGAGGGTGTGGTGTTATGGGTAGCCGACCCATAATCGACCCAAGTAGAGGCCTGGCATCATACCCAGTGTGTTCCCCAGGCCAGTCTTCACACTGGCTGTGTTCACATGGCTGATGCGACTCTCGTGCTCCGGCTTCACAAACACTGCCAGCCTCATGTTCCACAGGGACTGTACTGCCACCTGCAGGACACATCACCACAGTACACTATAACAGAGCAATTTTATTTTTCCTTTATTTAGCTAGGCAAGTCAGTTAAGAACAAATTCGTATTTACAATGACAGCATAGGAACAGTGGTTTAACTGCCTTTAACAGGGGCAGAACTACAGATTTTTACCTTATCAGCTCAGGGATTCAATCTAGCAACCTTTCGATTACTGTCCCAACGCTCTAACATCCAGGCTACCTGCCGCCCCAATCAAGACACAGGCATAGACATATGTTGACAGTACTGCTGTGTAAACAAGACTAAAGTAATAATAACATATACGGTGTCTTGATTTTTCATGAAAGTATCGTAATCACAGACATTTGTTTTTAGAAGTTCTCTTGTCAAACTCCAGGAAGAATCTGTTAAATGAATGAGAACTCAACGGCAACATGTTATTTTGTTATTTTATAGACATACAGTTTATACACCCTGTGTTATGTACCTCTGGTCGACAACGTGCACATACAGAGAGCAATGGCAAGCAGTACTTGACTTGGAACAGGAGATCACCGGAGCTGAGTACCGGCACCACAAATGTTCTACTGCTTGAGCTTCTGTTCCTCTCACAGAATGTTAGCTCAAATGTATTGTGGAGCTCCTGTTCCTCTCACAGAATGTTAGCTCAAATGTATTGTGGAGCTCCTGTTCCTCTCACAGAATGTTAGCTCAAATGTATTGTGGAGCTCCTGTTCCTCTCACAGAATGTTAGCTCAAATGTATTGTGGAGCTCCTGTTCCTCTCACAGAATGTTAGCTCAAATGTATTGTGGAGCTCCTGTTCCTCTCACAGAATGTTAGCTCAAATGTATTGTGGAGCTCCTGTTCCTCTCACAGAATGTTAGCTCAAATGTATTGTGGAGCTCCTGTTCCTCTCACAGAATGTTAGCTCAAATGTATTGTGGAGCTCCTGTTCCTCTCACAGAATGTTAGCTCAAATGTATTGTGGAGCTCCTGTTCCTCTCACAGAATGTTAGCTCAAATGTATTGTGGAGCTCCTGTTCCTCTCACAGAATGTTAGCTCAAACGTATTGTGGAGCTCCTGTTCCTCTCACAGAATGTTAGCTCAAATGTATTGTGGAGCTCCTGTTCCTCTCACAGAATGTTAGCTCAAACGTATTGTGGAGCTCCTGTTCCTCTCACAGAATGTTAGCTCAAATGTATTGTGGAGCTCCTGTTCCTCTCACAGAATGTTAGCTCAAATGTATTGTGGAGCTCCTGTTCCTCTCACAGAATGTTAGCTCAAATGTATTGTGGAGCTCCTGTTCCTCTCACAGAATGTTAGCTCAAATGTATTGTGCAGCTTCTGCACCTAAATGTAAACAGTACCCTAAATGAGTACAGGCACCTATTTCAGTCCAAGTCAAGCACCATGTACAGTAAATGAACACCAATCATTATTTCAGGATGAATGGGTGAAAGAAAACATACATCAAACAAATATCCCATAAGGCAGGGTTCCCCAATTTGGCCCACGGGTGGTTTTATTTGGCCCACGGGTGGTTTTATTTGGCCCCCGGGTGGTTTCATTTGGCCCACGGGTGGTTTCATTTGGCCCACGGGTGGGTGGATTCATTTGGCTCACGGGTGGTTTTATTTAGCCCACGGGTGGTTATATTTTGGCCCAAGGAGTGGTTTTAATTGGCCCAGGGGTGGTTTTATTTGGCATGCAGGTGGTTTTATTTGGCACATGGGTGGTTTTATTTGGCCCACGGGTGGTTTTATTTGGCCCACGGGTGGTTTTATTTGGCCCACAGGTGGTTTTATTTGACTGGAAAAACACCAGGAAATCAGCTCCAAGTGATTTTTATTTAAGAAATCAATGTCCAAGTATTCCCACCCATAATAGAGAGACAAGTTATCGTACTCTAATGTCAGCAAGGTTTGAAATGATTATGTTTTAGTCCAACATTATATCTGTTTGGGCTTCTTGTGGTCACTTTGCAGTCTACAAATTATTAGTAGTTGTGTTCCGGCCCCCCGACCATCCGCTCAAGAAAAGAAAATACCCGTGGCTGAATCTAGTTCATAATCCCTGTCATAAGGTGAGCAAGGACATACTACAGACATTCAGAGTGACTGAAAGCTGGGAGAAAGGGAAAACAAGGTAGAGAGAGAGAGAGCGACGGCGACAGAGCTGCACATACAGTAGAGAGCGAGAGAGAGCGAGAGAGAGAGAGAGAGAGAGAGAGAGCGAGAGAGAGAGAGAGAGAGAGAGAGAGAGGCAGAGCGAGAAAACTGAGATAGATGGCGATAAATGGAGACCAAGAGAGGGAAAACTGATGCTCACCTGTTTGTACTCTATGTGAGTGTAGCTGTGTAGGGTAGCCTTGACGTGCTCGGTCCACTCCTTCTCCCCCTGAGAGTTCTCCTGGGTACCCAGGGCATAGATGTCATGAGGCAGCAGAGCTGTGGACTCATCTGGGGTTCGACCCAGGCCACAGCACGTCACCCAGGACTGCAGACTGCGAGGGGGAGGGGAGCCACCTGAACACACAGGCATCAAGATCATTTGTGAGGGGCTAACATAGACCAACATCTAGTGCTCATGTTTCCAATAAGATAATTATGTCTCTCCAGTGTAATAACCCTGTAATAACCAGTGATAGTATTGATGTCAGACAGTAATAGTGAAAGACACTGCTCTAGGACAGTGAGGTGCCATAGGTGTCTTAGTTACCCATGTTCCAGCTGCCCACAAACACAGAGATGACGTCAGGTTCACTCAGACGGGAGTGCCTGGTCTTCATCAGCTGTAGCAGCTGGCAGAACGCCTCCCGTTTCTGGAGGGAAGAGAGAGTGTTCTCAGTCAATGTAAAGACTACAATGGAATCCAATGGATAGAAACACATACAAATCAGAGGGGGCACAAAGTACATGGGGATGGCTGGGATAGATGCCCCCCACCCCCTTGACTGTAAATTTGTAATGTTTCAAACAGCTTTTTCCTGCAATCTAGAGCCATAATCACTATGCTTAAAGGAATGTGAGTCTTATTCAATACATTGCTTGCTTTTCTGAAATCCAACAGCCATGCCAGCTAGGCTACTCTAACTTGATTGTTAGCCTGAAATGGCATCTTGGCAGCTAGTTATGAGGTTGGGAGATTGGGAACCGATCTGGGCTGAAGACAACTTCATAAAATTGCTAGGTGGCTAGAAATATTACAGAGAAACAACAACAACAACAAAACATTAAAGTACATATTTTTTGGACAGGACAAATTTAAGGGGGGCCCCTGCATACAGCTGAATGTAGAACTTGATGTACCCTTGCACTCTCAAACATGAGCTCCAGTGGGTTGTTGTGATGACTGTCCACGACCATGCGCAGCTTGGCTGGGCTGCTCTGGAACTTGACTAGCTGCAGAACTGAAAAATAGGTGAAGCATTTCAGATCACTGAACCTGATCAAACTCAGTCAAGTAACATTAGATATCGTTGTCGTGCTCCTACTCTGTTCATGTGAGACCGTCTCCACTCCAAATGACCCGGCCTTCCTGTCAAACAGCAGCACTCCTGTGTCCACATCCAATGACACTGTCTGTCTGCCGTAACGCACCATCTTAATCTAGACACACACACACACACACACACACACACACACACACACACACACACACACACACACACACACACACACACACACACACACACACACACACACACACACACACACACAGACACAGACAGAAACAGACACACACAGATTATGAAAAACAGGAATCACTGTACCTCAAAGATGATCAAAATATGCCCCCTTAAAAGTGGCCCTTGTCGCTCTCTTTCACCTGAAAGGAGTGGACAGGTATGGGCCTGGAATGGTTCTTGGCTACAGGGACTGGGGCAGGGACAGGAGCTGGAGCAGGAGCTGGAGCTGGAGCAGGGGCTGGAGCTGGAGCTGGTCCAGGGGCTGGAGCTGGAGCAAGAGCGGGCTCAGGTGGAGGGGCAGGCTGCACAGCCAGGTTGTGATTGGTCACAGCATCTTGAAGAGCTTTCAGCACCTGCACAGTCAGAGCATAGAGAGTGTCAGACTGTATAGACCAGTGGTTCCCAACCTGTTTCGGTTCCTGTACCGCCAACTGAATTTTCCTCTGCCCTGAGTACCCCTGAAGTACCACCTCATGTGCATTTTGCCAATCGTGAGTCTTTTCAAGTACCCTCTATTACAGTTTTTTTCGATTGCTAAACAACAGTGGGCACAACTGGAGTCACATGTGCAAAACTCTAACTACAGTCTGCACTACCAACAGTCACCTGAGCTAAACAGTTCACATCACCTGCAAAACTCATTCCAAGCAACACAACTCTTAACACATGGCTCAAAACACACTCAGTGCAGCCAAACACTATGCACAACCCTCACTGAGATAACACACACTGTCACTCAGAACACACTGAGAGTAAAAACACTAGCATCAAACACCAATACAGAAAATACAAACTTTTCATCTTTACAGTTTGAACAATTTCAGTGACTTCATACAAAGTAATATTTTCTTCAAAGAAAAGAGTGACATTCTTTCACATGGTTTATTAAAATTTTTAGAACATAACAATTCTTTAAGGTAAATGAAAATTAGCAGTTTGCTTCAATAGTCTGTAGTAATTTACGGAATTACAGTAATGAGAAAAAAAAGGTACAAACTAAAAGTACATACTGTAATTCGAACAAATAATTGAGGGGCTAATCCTGCCTCTCTCTAGCATCAGGCCACAGGTTTTCTTCAACATCACATCTAATGTTTTCTCTCGCCATGCACCTGGGGAAGAACCTTCTGGAGTGCCTTATCCATCCCTGGCAGCCCTCTGGACTCGTGTCCTCACATCCGGCACGCATGGCTTCCAAAAGAGACATTTGGTCATGTGGGTGGTGACCAAACACTTTCCACCTCCAGGCAGAGAAAAACTCCTCTATTGGGTTGAGGAAGGGTGAATACGCAGGCAGGTACAAAACCATAAATCTGTGATGTGCTGCAAACCAATCTGTGACAGCTGCAGAGTGGTGAAAAGCAACGTTATCGCAAACTATGACAAAAACTTGGGGGTTTCTTACTGGCTCCCCCTGTTCTGCTGACACTAGCTGAGCATAGAGCTGTTCTAGGAAAGCTACAGTGCCTTGCGAAAGTATTCGGCCCCCTTGAACTTTGCGACCTTTTGCCACATTTCAGGCTTCAAACATAAAGATATAAAACTGTATTTTTTTGTGGAGAATCAACAACAAGTGGGACACAATCATGAAGTGGAACGACATTTATTGGATATTTCAAACTTTTTTAACAAATCAAAAACTGAAAAATTGGGCGTGCAAAATTATTCAGCCCCCTTAAGTTAATACTTTGTAGCGCCACCTTTTGCTGCGATTACAGCTGTAAGTCGCTTGGGGTATGTCTCTATCAGTTTTGCACATCGAGAGACTGAATTTTTTTCCCATTCCTCCTTGCAAAACAGCTCGAGCTCAGTGAGGTTGGATGGAGAGCATTTGTGAACAGCAGTTTTCAGTTCTTTCCACAGATTCTCGATTGGATTCAGGTCTGGACTTTGACTTGGCCATTCTAACACCTGGATATGTTTATTTTTGAACCATTCCATTGTAGATTTTGCTTTATGTTTTGGATCATTGTCTTGTTGGAAGACAAATCTCCGTCCCAGTCTCAGGTCTTTTGCAGACTCCATCAGGTTTTCTTCCAGAATGGTCCTGTATTTGGCTCCATCCATCTTCCCATCAATTTTAACCATCTTCCCTGTCCCTGCTGAAGAAAAGCAGGCCCAAACCATGATGCTGCCACCACCATGTTTGACAGTGGGGATGGTGTGTTCAGAGTGATGAGCTGTGTTGCTTTTACGCCAAACATAACGTTTTGCATTGTTGCCAAAAAGTTCAATTTTGGTTTCATCTGACCAGAGCACCTTCTTCCACATGTTTGGTGTGTCTCCCAGGTGGCTTGTGGCAAACTTTAAACGACACCTTTTATGGATATCTTTAAGAAATGGCTTTCTTCTTGCCACTCTTCCATAAAGGCCAGATTTGTGCAATATACGACTGATTGTTGTCCTATGGACAGAGTCTCCCACCTCAGCTGTAGATCTCTGAAGTTCATCCAGAGTGATCATGGGCCTCTTGGCTGCATCTCTGATCAGTCTTCTCCTTGTATGAGCTGAAAGTTTAGAGGGACGGCCAGGTCTTGGTAGATTTGCAGTGGTCTGATACTCCTTCCATTTCAATATTATCGCTTGCACAGGGCTCCTTGGGATGTTTAAAGCTTGGGAAATATTTTTGTATCCAAATCCGGCTTTAAACTTCTTCACAACAGTATCTCGGACCTGCCTGGTGTGTTCCTTGTTCTTCATGATGCTCTCTGCGCTTTTAACGGACCTCTGAGACTATCACAGTGCAGGTGTATTTATACGAAGACTTGATTACACACAGGTGGATTGTATTTATCATCATTAGTCATTTAGGTCAACATTGGATCATTCAGAGATACTCACTGAACTTCTGGAGAGAGTTTGCTGCACTGAAAGTAAAGGGGCTGAATAATTTTGCACGCCCAATTTTTCAGTTTTTGATTTGTTAAAAAAGTTTGAAATATCCAATAAATGTCTACTTCATGATTGTGTCCCATTTGTTGTTGATTCTTCACTAAAAAATACAGTTTTATATCTTTATGTTTGAAGCCTGAAATGTGGCAAATGGTCGCAAACTTCAAGGGGGCCGAATACTTTCGCAAGGCACTGTATAAGCCTTTCTGTGTTGTATGGGCCAATGAGTGGTGTGTTGAGAAGCAAACCATCATTGGCCATTGCAGCACACATGGTGATATTTCCCCCCCTTTAGCCTGGAACCTCCACAGTGGCCCTTTGACCTATAACATTCCTTCCTCTGCGCCGTGTTTTGGCAAGGTTAAATCCAGCTTCATCGATAAATACAAATGAATGTGGTCTTTCCAGTGCTTCCACCTCCATTTCTCTCTGAAAAACAGTAAGTGCACAGTTTTACTGTAGAAATGCTAGTGTTTTTTTTTACTGTAAATATTTTGTATAGCTGTGTACGTAACCTCAGACGTCTTACCTGGACATATTGGTATCTTTGCTCTTTTACCCGTTCACTGTTTCTCTCGAACGGTACAGTGTATAACTGTTTCATTGTAACTTGGTGTTTCTTTAGGACTCGAGCAATAGTTGTTGTGCTGACAGAATTAACATTTTCAAATATATCATTATCAGCCAGCACTCTATCTTGAATCTCCCGCAGTTTTATTGCATTGTTGACAACAACCATGTCAACAATAGCATTTTCCTGCGCATCTGAAAATATTTTTCCTCTTCCCCCTGTTGGGGGCAGCCTTTGGGTCCTGTTGTAAAAATATATTTTACAGTCAAACTTACTGTAATATATATCTGTGTAAATATTCTATAATTGCAATACAAAATAGATTCCTGTAATGTTTTCATTTACTGTAAGGATGTAACTCTCACCTGTTTGCATGATGGAAAATTCACATTACAGATGCCACTGTGGATCTTTGCAGATTGGGTTGCACCCTCAACCCTGCCTCTCTCAATGAGAGACCATGGTTCACGACATGGTCTATAAGTGTAGCCCTTATTTCATCTGAAATAACAGCTCTTTGTCTTCTTTGTCTTCCTCCACGCATCCGCCCTCTCCCTGCCACCCTTCTCCCTCCACAAACCCATCTTCCTTGTTCCATTTCCAAAATGAGTCTTTCTGAGCTCTACCTATATATACTGTAATATGTGTGTGTGTTCACTAACAAGTCTAAAACAAGACACCTGCTTAGCCTTTCAGCTGAAATTGCAATCAGCAGTGTTTGAAAGGCACAAGGCTGAAATCTATTCCGTTTTGAATGTGTGGTTCACAGTTTTGACAGCAGTGTGTTAGCATTTGAACAAAGTGCTGTAAATCCACAGTGTTGTGCAGGTTGTGGTTAAAGTCATGGGATAAGTGTGTAGAGTTTTGAAAACTGTGTTCAAGCAATGAAAAACGAACCAGAGTTTGGTCCACATGAACTGCTGCTGTGCAGACTGTGGTTAGAGTTTTGCACATGTGACTCCAGTTGTGTCCACTGTCGTTTAGCAATCGAAAAAAACTGTAATAAGCCAAGTACACCCAGTGGTCCTTGGGAACCACTGGTCTAGACCATGAAACTAAGACTGATATGTACTGGGCGGGTAGTGTGTGAGTATGTGGGTACATACCCTCTTCTCCAGGGAGGAGAGCAGGCTGACCAGGACAGAGATCTTACACAGCAGGCTGTCCAACTCCATGTCTGGACCTCTACCCGTGTTCTGAAAGGAGGTACATTAATATAGTAAGTTGCTGAGTGCTATGTGGAATACAGATGGACATACACTGAGTGTACAAAGCATTAGGAACAACTTCCTAATATTGAGTGTCACCCCCTTTTGCCCTCAGAACAGCCTCAATTAGTCGGGTCATGGACTCTACAAGGTGTCGAAAGCGTTCTACAGGGTTGCTGGCCCATGTTGACTCCAGTGCTTCCCACAGTTGTGTCAAGTTGGCTGGATGTCCTTTGGGTGGTGGACCATTTTTGATACACACGGGATACTGTTGAGAGTGAAAAACCCAGCCGCGTTGCAGTTTGTGACACAAACGGTGCTCCTGGCACCTACTACCAGACCCTGTTCAAAGGCACTTAAATATTTTGTCTTGCCCATTCACCCTCTGACTAGCATACATACACAATCAATGTCTCAATGGTCTCAAGGATTAAAAATCCTTCTTTAACCTGTCTGCTCCCCTTCATCTACACTGATTGAAGTGGATTTAACAAGTTACATCAATAAATGATCACAGCTTTCACCTGGATTCACTTGGTCAGTCTATGTCAAGGAAATAGCAGGTGTCCTTCATCTTTTTTACACTCAGTGTACTGTATATTGTACCCCATGAAGGGAACATAGAGCATTTTTATTTTCAATTGGTGCACTAGAGGGCGTAACAAAGCAGATGTCCATTATTTTTTGTCTTTTTAGTTTGCAGGTCCCCTGTGGACCATAGTAGAGTAGACAGAGGGTTACAGACAAGGTATGACTGACGGGCAGGACAGACAGGACAGGACAGACAGGACAGACAGGGTAGGACAGACAGGACAGACAGGACAGGACAGACAGGACAGGACAGGACAGGACAAGACAGGACAGGACAGGACAGGACAGGACAGGACAGGACAGACAGGACAGACAGGACAGACAGGACAGGAAAGACAGGACTCACAGGACAGACAGGACAGGACAGACAGGACAGGTCAAACAGGATATATCACAAAAGGGATGTACCTGTGGCTTGGTGGAGGTTAAAGGGCAGATAGGATGGTCAAACACTTTGGCCAGCGTCTCCAAACTGGACATGATCAGGTCAATCTCACTGTGGATCAGAGAATCCATTTCATTTTCTCCTCATGATAACCAACAAAGCCATCACATCCCAAACACCAAATGACGCAGATCACTTGAACTGTAATAGCAGTAATAACATGGTGAAACCCACCTGTTGAGCCCCTGGCAAGCGGTGCCCAGGGTTTGGTGTAGATGGCGTAGGCCTGTTGCTCCTCTACGTAGACCCTCCACATCCAGAGGCAGCTCACTGCGCAGATACTCACTGAGCAGCCCAACCACCTCACCTGCCATGCTGTGAAACCAGGGGACCACAAACACCACTCAAGCAAGTTGAAGAGAGACACCACAGGAAAGTACTTTAATCTCTAAATCCCCAGACCAATATTACACATTTTGTACATCTATATACTCATGGTGTGTGATGGGGACTTCTGTACCTGGATGTGTTGAGCTCCTGTAGCCTGTGGAGGAAGAGGAGGTGTGGGGACGGGGTCACTGGGAGTCCAGCGGGGGGAGCTATACTGACCGAGACTGGGAATGGGCTGGGACTCCACACCAGCCCTGGCTTCTCATCATCACCTGAGCTCTCATCCCCAGGCTCCATGTCCCTCCCCACAGGGTACAGCAGAGGGGTGACCAGACCCTTATGGGGGTACTGGTACCCCAACACCAGGTCCCCCAGTGTACGGAAACAGTTCACCTGCACCCCCTGAGAAGTCTGTGGGGAAACATACACACAGACATACACTGGGTGTACAAAGCATTAGGAACACCTTCCTAATATTGAGTTTCACCCCCTTTTGCCCTCAGAACAGCCTCAATTCGTCAGGGCATGGACTCTACAAGGTGTCGCAAGCGTTCCACAGGGATGCTGGCCCATGTTGACTCCAATGCATCCCGCAGTTGTGTCAAGTTGGATGGATGTCCTTTGGGGGGTGGACCATTCTTGATACACACTGGAAACTGTTGAGTGTGAAAGCCCCAGCAGCATTGCAGTTCTTGACACAAACAGATGCCTCACAAATCCTCAACTGACAGCTTCAATAAATAGTACCCACAAAACACCAGTCTCAACGTCAACAGTGAAGAGGCGACTCTGGGATGCTGGCCTTCTAGGCAGAGTTCCTCTGTGTTCTTTTTCCCATCTTAATATTTTCTTTATATTGGCCAGTCTGAGATATGGCTTTTTCTTTGCAACTATGCCTATAAGCTGCCAGTTGAGGACTTGTGAGGCGTCTGTTTCTCAAACTAGACACTCTAATGTACTTGTCTTCTTGCTCAGTTGTGCACCGGGGCCTCCCACTCCTCTTTCTATTCTGGTTAGAGCCAGTTTGCTCTGTTCTGTGAAGGGAGTAGTACACAGTGTTGTACGAGATCTTCAGTTTCTTGGCAATTTCTCACATGGAATGTCCTTCATTTCTCAGAACAAGAATAGGCTGACGAGTTTCAGAAGAAAGTTCTTTGTTTCTGGTCATTTTGAGCCTGTAATCGAACCCACAAATGCTGATGCTCCAGATACTCAACTAAAGAAGGCCAGTTTTATTGCTTCTTTAATCCGTTTTCAGCTGTGATAACATAATTGCTAAAGTGTTTTTTAATGATCAATTAGCATTTTAAAATGATAAACTTTGATTAGCTAACACAACGTGGCATTGGAAAACAGGAGTGATAGTTGCTGATAATGGGCCTATGTATGCCTATGTAGATATTCCATCAACAAATCTGTTGTTTCCAGCTACAATAGTCATTTACAACATTAACAATGTCTACACTGTATGTCTGATCAATTTGATGTTATTTTAACTGACAAAAAATGTGGTTTTCTTTCAAAAACAAGGACATTTATATATTTAAGCATTAAGGCCCGGGGGGTGTGGTATATAGCCAATATACCACGACTAAGGGCTGTTCTTAAGCACGACGCAACGCAGAGTGCCTGGACACAGCCCTTAGCTGTGGTACATTGGTCATCTATCACAAACCCCCGAGGTGCCTTATTGCTATTATAAACTGTTTACCAATGTAATTATAACACTAAAAATAAGTGTTTTGTCATACCTGTGGTATACGGTCTGATATACCACGGCTATCAGCCAATCAGCATTCAGGGCTCGAACCACCCAGTTTCGAAATATATATATATATAGAACCTACACAACACAGGTGATCATCATGTTCTTAAACTGTTCCTAAAAGCTCCTAAAGCTTGGAAGACTGTCTCAGATATGCAGTGCATCTGTTCAGAGTCAGCATATGTTGTTCTAACATTATCCACAACAGGAAAATGGCTGTTGATGTTTTGAATGTGACTGTATGTCTCCAGAGCTCCTCGTGTCTGGTAGCCTAAATGACCTGGATACACTCAGAAGGGACATTTGGAAAAGAGGTGCTAATCTCCTAGATCCTGGAGGTGCCAAACAGAAGCCACGGCCCCTCACCTCTGTTTGAATGGCCAGTGCAAGAACCACATCAAACACACACCATCCAGCGGGCTGCAGAAACCCCTACTATCCCCACAGGCCAGGAGATGGTATCACAACCAACCACCCACGTCCTGGTCACTGCCAAGGTTGGCTGCCATGAGTCACAGTGTTCCAGCAGTTTACTAGCCGACCTCTGTGTCCTGAGCCAGTCTACCGTACACACCCGCTGCCCGATATAAACAACACTCCAACAGACAGACGCCTCAGACATGTACAGTAAACACGAGGGGGAAACACACGTTCACCAGCCATAGACAAACACATTAAGGTGCCAGTCAAAGACACAAAGAGTGTTTACACTAAATGCACCCATAATACCCACAACGCTGCAGGCACAGACCTATTAGATGTCATGGACAAACTCAGACACAGAGCCCACGGGGCACTCACTGCAACACCGCAAAACAGATTTTTTTTTTTTGAAATGTTTGTTTTTCTCGTGTGGTTAGATGTTTTTGGTGGGGCCAGACATTACCTGCCCCAGCTGCCAGGGACTTCAAATGAATGATGCATTTTTTTCGAGGAGCTCTTGAAAAGTGATTATAAAGCAAATAAGGACAGAATGACACAAGGAGACAAAAATGGCCTCTCTTTTTGCTCAAAATATCCCTCTCTTTAAAATAACTCTCTCAGAAAAACTAGGAAGCAAACCCCCTAATCCCTACGTGGTAATGGCTCCAAAGCCAACGAGACAATCTGCTTATTGGAGACTTTAGAGACTTCAGGGGAAAACAAATGAAGCTGAGATACAGTAATGTGGATAAAAGCCCTGATCTGACAACAAAGTATTTGAGCTGTTGTCTTTGGACTTGCGCACCTAGTCACGGTGAAGGAATGTACAGGCTGCCTAAAACCTTTTCGTTTTTGTGTGTTTTGGTCCTGATAATAATTAGGACCAGACACTGCGGCTCTTGAATTGAGTCGTCCCCAATAGTTACTGTGTCTAATACACACACATATAACCGCCACACACCAACCAATACCAGCCACCCCTATCCTCTGCCTGGCTAACCCTCAACACACACATCCCTGTCCATGACACACACACACACACACTCAAAGCACAAACAGACCCAACCCCCTTTGGAGCACTGGTCAACGACCCAGTGCATGGGTAGCGCAGGAATCTGTGACACACACACACACACAATTTGTCCTCTGTGCAGCTGAGGTCACGCTCGGAGCATGTGGCAACATGGCAGAAAGAGATGCCGTTCAAACATCAAGGTCTGTAGCAGAATGAGCCCAGTATGTGAACACAAGACGCTTCCTGTTTCCATTAAAACAGACAGCACAACTCTGTTGTCGTAGAGTAACGATAACAACTACAGTATTGTACTACACATTCTTTCTCGTTAGTGGTTGCTACAAGAGGATACTGTTGTACATGTAGGTTACAGTATATTAGCTTATTTACCAGGCACAGATAAGGGTCTACCTTTGCCCTCCCACTCGCCAAGTGAGTTTTGTTCTTGTCTTGCTTCTTGCTAGCTTGATGATAGTTGTTTGTGCCCTTATGGTACTGTAAATAATTCAATCATTTATATATACAGTCCCAGTCAAAAGTTTGGACACTCCTACTCATTCAAGGGTTTTTCTTTAATTTTACTATTTTCTACATTGTAGAATAATAGTGAAGACATCCAAACAAGGAACAGTTGATGTTGAGATGTGTCTGTTACTTGAACTCTGTGAAGCATTTATTTGGGCTGCAATTTCGGATGCTTGTAACTCTAATGAACTTATCCTCTGCAGCAGAGGTAACTCTGGGTCTTCATTTCTGTGGCGGCCCTCATGAGAGCCCGTTTCATCATAGCGCTTGATGGTTTTTGCGACTGCACTTTTCCGGTTTGACTGACCTTCATGTCTTAAAGTAATGATGGACTTGTTTCTCTTTGCTTATTTGAGCTGTTCTTGCCATAATATGTACTTTTACCAAATAAGGCTATCTTCTGTATACCAACCCTACCTTGTCACAACACTACTGATTGGCTCAAACGCATTAAGGAAAGAAATTCCACAAATTAACTTTTAACAAGGCACACCTGTTAATTGAAATGTTATTCCAGGTGACTACCGCGTGCATCTGGTTGAGAGAATGCCAAGAGTGTGCAAATCTGTCAAGGCAAAGGGTGGCTACTTCGACAAATCTCAAATATAAAAAATACTTTGATTTGTTTAACACATTTTTGGTTACTACATGATTCCATAAGTGTTATTTCATTGTTTTGATGTCTTCACTATGATTCTACAATGTAGGACCACGTCTGGGACATCCTGATCTAGAGAGTGTCCTAACCCTGGTCCTTGAGTACCCCCAACAGTACACATTTTTCAATTACAGCCGTGGACAAACACACCTCATTCAGCTCATTGAGGGCTTGATGATTAGTTGACAAGTTGAATCAGGTGTACTTGTCCAGGGTTATAATAACAATATTGAGCGTACACGAGGCCAGGGTTGGGAAACACCTCTATACTCTAGCTAACCACCACATACTAAAATATCCACAGCCAGCCATAAATCATGAGTTAGAAGATTATGAAGTTAATTATTAGTTAAGAGGATTGAAGATAAATCACAATCAGTAAAAAAAATTAAATCAGATTTTTCATCAACAAGCATTTCGCTATACCCGCATTAACATCTGCTAAACATGTGTATGTGACCAATCAAATTTGATTTGATTTTGATCAATGATCAGCAGATAGCCCACCCTCTTTTCTCAATGTCAATCATGTCTTTAGGAGGCACTGTAACTTCCTTGCTTATAATTTGCGATGAGTGTGTGCTGCTGCGGAAATAAATAGGCCAATGCTCAAAATGTAAATAACAAAATCACAACAGAAGCGGTTATTATGTTATGAATTTTGAGATATGAATGATGAAATTCATCAGGGGGGGTGCCGGTGGGTGCCCTTATTCATTTTGAGCACCTGTCCCCTGACAGGTCTGTGCACAGCCCTATTAGTTCAGGGATTCTTTAAAGATGGGACAATCTCAACTTTTTCCCACAAATATTTGTCTTAATAGTAATTGTGTTAATATTAACACAGTTTGAAATAAATATTTTGATAGACCAAAGTATCAGCTATTTATTTTCTCATAAATTTGCAACTAACTGGATTCATGTCAACTTTGTCAGACACCATAAAAGGCTAATTTCGTTAGAATTTTAGCACGTTTTTGTTTTTACAGAAAACAACAATCATGCCTCCCGAGTGGCGCAGTGGTCTAAGACACCGTATCGCAGTACTAGCTGTGCAACTAGAGATTCTGGGTTCGAGTCCAGGCTCTGTTGCAGCCGGCCGAGACTGGGAGACCAATGGGGAGGTGGACAATTGGCCCAGCGTCATCCAAGTTGGGGTAGGGTTTGGCCAGCAGGGATGTTGTCCGATTGCGCACTAGCGACTACTGTGGTGGGCCGGGCGCAGTGCATGCTGATATGGTTGCCAGGTGTACAGTGTTTCCTCCGACACATTGGTGCGGCTGGATTCCGGGTTAAGTGGGCATTGTGTCAAGAAGCACTGCAGCATGGTTGGGTTGTGCTTCGGAGGACGCACGGCTCTCGACCTTCGCCTCTCCTGAGTCCGTGTGGGAGTTGCAACGATGAGACAAAACGGTAACTACCAATTGGATACCACGAAATTGGGGAGAAAAAGGCAAACTTAAAAAAAAATTATAATAATACAAATAAAAAATAAAACGACATTCATAAAGCACATTATCATTATCACATTATCATTATCATTATCATTATCACATTATCACACAGCAAATACTTCAAAAGTGTGAACATTTGTTGCAGAACAGCGATTTTTTTATGAATATTGACCCCAAAACAATATTTTGAGGGAGTTAGCCATCAGTGATGGATTTAACAAGCCACTGACGGAGTTAGCCATCAGGGATGGATTTAACAAGCCACTGACGGAGTTAGCCATCAGTGATGGATTTAACAAGCCACTGACGGAGTTAGCCATCAGGGATGGATTTAACAAGCCACTGACGGAGTTAGCCATCAGTGATGGATTTAACAAGCCACTGACGGAGTTAGCCATCAGGGATGGATTTAACAAGCCACTGACGGAGTTAGCCATCAGGGATGGATTTAACAAGCCACTGACGGAGTTAGCCATCAGTGATGGATTTAACAAGCCACTGACGGAGTTAGCCATCAGGGATGGATTTAACAAGCCACTGACGGAGTTAGCCATCAGTGATGGATTTAACAAGCCACTGACGGAGTTAGCCATCAGGGATGGATTTAACAAGCCACTGACGGAGTTAGCCATCAGGGATGGATTTAACAAGCCACTGACGGAGTTAGCCATCAGTGATGGATTTAACAAGCCACTGACGGAGTTAGCCATCAGGGATGGATTTAACAAGCCACTGACGGAGTTAGCCATCAGTGATGGATTTAACAAGCCACTGACGGAGTTAGCCATCAGGGATGGATTTAACAAGCCACTGACGGAGTTAGCCATCAGGGATGGATTTAACAAGCCACTGACGGAGTTAGCCATCAGTGATGGATTTAACAAGCCACTGACGGAGTTAGCCATCAGGGATGGATTTAACAAGCCACTGACGGAGTTAGCCATCAGTGATGGATTTAACAAGCCACTGACGGAGTTAGCCATCAGGGATGGATTTAACAAGCCACTGACGGAGTTAGCCATCAGGGATGGATTTAACAAGCCACTGACGGAGTTAGCCATCAGTGATGGATTTAACAAGCCACTGACGGAGTTAGCCATCAGGGATGGATTTAACAAGCCACTGACGGAGTTAGCCATCAGGGATGGATTTAACAAGCCACTGACGGAGTTAGCCATCAGGGATGGATTTAACAAGCCACTGACGGAGTTAGCCATCAGGGATGGATTTAACAAGCCACTGACGGAGTTAGCCATCAGGGATGGATTTAACAAGCCACTGACGGAGTTAGCCATCAGGGATGGATTTAACAAGCCACTGACGGAGTTAGCCATCAGGGATGGATTTAACAAGCCACTGACGGAGTTAGCCATCAGGGATGGATTTAACAAGCCACTGACGGAGTTAGCCATCAGTGATGGATTTAACAAGCCACTGACGGAGTTAGCCATCAGGGATGGATTTAACAAGCCACTGACGGAGTTAGCCATCAGGGATGGATTTAACAAGCCACTGACGGAGTTAGCCATCAGTGATGGATTTAACAAGCCACTGACGGAGTTAGCCATCAGGGATGGATTTAACAAGCCACTGACGGAGTTAGCCATCAGTGATGGATTTAACAAGCCACTGACGGAGTTAGCCATCAGGGATGGATTTAACAAGCCACTGACGGAGTTAGCCATCAGTGATGGATTTAACAAGCCACTGACGGAGTTAGCCATCAGGGATGGATTTAACAAGCCACTGACGGAGTTAGCCATCAGGGATGGATTTAACAAGCCACTGACGGAGTTAGCCATCAGGGATGGATTTAACAAGCCACTGACGGAGTTAGCCATCAGGGATGGATTTAACAAGCCACTGACGGAGTTAGCCATCAGGGATGGATTTAACAAGCCACTGACGGAGTTAGCCATCAGGGATGGATTTAACAAGCCACTGACGGAGTTAGCCATCAGGGATGGATTTAACAAGCCACTGACGGAGTTAGCCATCAGGGATGGATTTAACAAGCCACTGACGGAGTTAGCCATCAGGGATGGATTTAACAAGCCACTGACGGAGTTAGCCATCAGTGATGGATTTAACAAGCCACTGACGGAGTTAGCCATCAGGGATGGATTTAACAAGCCACTGACGGAGTTAGCCATCAGGGATGGATTTAACAAGCCACTGACGGAGTTAGCCATCAGGGATGGATTTAACAAGCCACTGACGGAGTTAGCCATCAGGGATGGATTTAACAAGCCACTGACGGAGTTAGCCATCAGTGATGGATTTAACAAGCCACTGACGGAGTTAGCCATCAGGGATGGATTTAACAAGCCACTGACGGAGTTAGCCATCAGGGATGGATTTAACAAGCCACTGACGGAGTTAGCCATCAGGGATGGATTTAACAAGCCACTGACGGAGTTAGCCATCAGGGATGGATTTAACAAGCCACTGACGGAGTTAGCCATCAGGGATGGATTTAACAAGCCACTGACGGAGTTAGCCATCAGGGATGGATTTAACAAGCCACTGACGGAGTTAGCCATCAGGGATGGATTTAACAAGCCACTGACGGAGTTAGCCATCAGGGATGGATTTAACAAGCCACTGACGGAGTTAGCCATCAGTGATGGATTTAACAAGCCACTGACGGAGTTAGCCATCAGGGATGGATTTAACAAGCCACTGACGGAGTTAGCCATCAGGGATGGATTTAACAAGCCACTGACGGAGTTAGCCATCAGGGATGGATTTAACAAGCCACTGACGGAGTTAGCCATCAGGGATGGATTTAACAAGCCACTGACGGAGTTAGCCATCAGTGATGGATTTAACAAGCCACTGACGGAGTTAGCCATCAGGGATGGATTTAACAAGCCACTGACGGAGTTAGCCATCAGGGATGGATTTAACAAGCCACTGACGGAGTTAGCCATCAGGGATGGATTTAACAAGCCACTGACGGAGTTAGCCATCAGGGATGGATTTAACAAGCCACTGACGGAGTTAGCCATCAGGGATGGATTTAACAAGCCACTGACGGAGTTAGCCATCAGGGATGGATTTAACAAGCCACTGACGGAGTTAGCCATCAGGGATGGATTTAACAAGCCACTGACGGAGTTAGCCATCAGGGATGGATTTAACAAGCCACTGACGGAGTTAGCCATCAGGGATGGATTTAACAAGCCACTGACGGAGTTAGCCATCAGGGATGGATTTAACAAGCCACTGACGGAGTTAGCCATCAGGGATGGATTTAACAAGCCACTGACGGAGTTAGCCATCAGGGATGGATTTAACAAGCCACTGACGGAGTTAGCCATCAGTGATGGATTTAACAAGCCACTGACGGAGTTAGCCATCAGGGATGGATTTAACAAGCCACTGACGGAGTTAGCCATCAGGGATGGATTTAACAAGCCACTGACGGAGTTAGCCATCAGTGATGGATTTAACAAGCCACTGACGGAGTTAGCCATCAGGGATGGATTTAACAAGCCACTGACGGAGTTAGCCATCAGGGATGGATTTAACAAGCCACTGACGGAGTTAGCCATCAGGGATGGATTTAACAAGCCACTGACGGAGTTAGCCATCAGGGATGGATTTAACAAGCCACTGACGGAGTTAGCCATCAGGGATGGATTTAACAAGCCACTGACGGAGTTAGCCATCAGTGATGGATTTAACAAGCCACTGACGGAGTTAGCCATCAGGGATGGATTTAACAAGCCACTGACGGAGTTAGCCATCAGGGATGGATTTAACAAGCCACTGACGGAGTTAGCCATCAGGGATGGATTTAACAAGCCACTGACGGAGTTAGCCATCAGGGATGGATTTAACAAGCCACTGACGGAGTTAGCCATCAGGGATGGATTTAACAAGCCACTGACGGAGTTAGCCATCAGGGATGGATTTAACAAGCCACTGACGGAGTTAGCCATCAGGGATGGATTTAACAAGCCACTGACGGAGTTAGCCATCAGGGATGGATTTAACAAGCCACTGACGGAGTTAGCCATCAGTGATGGATTTAACAAGCCACTGACGGAGTTAGCCATCAGGGATGGATTTAACAAGCCACTGACGGAGTTAGCCATCAGGGATGGATTTAACAAGCCACTGACGGAGTTAGCCATCAGGGATGGATTTAACAAGCCACTGACGGAGTTAGCCATCAGGGATGGATTTAACAAGCCACTGACGGAGTTAGCCATCAGTGATGGATTTAACAAGCCACTGACGGAGTTAGCCATCAGGGATGGATTTAACAAGCCACTGACGGAGTTAGCCATCAGGGATGGATTTAACAAGCCACTGACGGAGTTAGCCATCAGGGATGGATTTAACAAGCCACTGACGGAGTTAGCCATCAGGGATGGATTTAACAAGCCACTGACGGAGTTAGCCATCAGTGATGGATTTAACAAGCCACTGACGGAGTTGACCATCAGTGATGGATTTAACAAGCCACTGACGGAGTTAGCCATCAGGGATGGATTTAACAAGCCACTGACGGAGTTGACAACGATACTCAAAACATTTTCACCCCTAAACATTAAAGTTCAATATAAACATTTCTAAAACATGGATGATTATTCATGTGAAAATCCCCAGTAAAAACATGACCATTCTATCAGATCATTCAACATAAATAAATCTGACGGAGTTGACAGCTCATTCAAGTCATATACACAGTAGCAATTTCATTTTTCCTCAGTTGCTTTATGATTCTAAAACCTTATTAAATCCAACATATTTGAACCAGAATTCATATTATATCTTGATCTATCAGGCAGATGGAGTTGACAGTTTATGGTTGTGACCATGGTGATTTCAATATTGTTTGTTTAAATCTATCAAAAGGAGAGAAGTTTACAGACCATGAGAAGTGTTGTGACACTACAACAAGGGGTCCTTATGGTATAGCTGCCCCTGCTTATTCCTGATTCATTTAGGATTTTAGACATATTGACCAAATCTCCGGGCACATCGTTTAGGAATCTGAGTTTTGAGAGAAATGTTCTTTAAAGTCCCAGAGGGTTATTGCAAGAAACTACATAAAATAATTGTTCAGTTAATATCTATCATTGGCAGTTTATAGAATTCTAAACACTTTTTTGAAGGGTTTCAAATTGGGATCCTTCGCTCCAGACAAAGGCATTTCCATACTATAGAGCTGACATGGAAATGACTAACATAGAAAGTATTTAGAAAATTCCCAAAACAGATCTTTTCCCTTATAAAATTATCATAAATATTTTTTAAGCTCAAATATATATATTTTGTAACTATAAAAACAATGTTTCCCTGTCGAACAAGGATTGTCCCGACTTTCAATGTGAGTGGGGTATGGAAACTCAAACATGAACTTTAACGATGGTCACTCACCTGAACAGCTAACAGGCCATCTACATCAGGAAGAATACGATAAGTGTGAACGTGCCGTTGGAACCTGAAAAGGGGAAAATAACATTTATAAAAGGTACTATGAACTCCAAGACATCACAACAGCACTATACCACTGGGACAGAAATAAACTGAGGAAGAGCAGATGTGCTGCCCTTGTTACAAAACACTGCCACTTTATAAACAAGACGCCAATTTGTTGATGGTGTGACTCATTTAAGTGGTTATTTTAGCAACTTCACAGTCCACTGCGGTAGCATGAGACTACATGACTACCCACAGACCTACTGTTTTTACACATCACTGTTTACACAAGCCACAGCTACACAAACCGTCCTGAGGGGTGTCACTCGCCTGAAACATGTGGGCTTCATGTTCCATAATAATCACTTGGTAGTAAAATCATACCACTAGTCTTTGTCAAGTACACAAAGGAGAGCTTACATTTATCTCTACTACCTCGCACGACCTTGAGACACAGTACAGTAAATGCCTGTAACTCCCCCTCTGTTGATAGCCCCCTGTTGAAACCCCTCTGTTGATAGCCCCCTGTTGAATTTTATTTATCCATTATTTTACCAGGTATGTTGACTGAGAACACATTCTCATTTGCAGCAACTACCTGGGGAATAGTTACAGGGGAATGAATGAGCCAATTGTAAACTGGGGATTATTAGCTGACCGTGATGGTTTGAGGGCCAGATTGGGAATTTAGACAGGACACCGGGGTTAACACCCCTACTCTTACAATAAGTGCCATGGGATCTTTAATGACCTCAGAGAGTCAGGACAACCGTTTAACATCCCATCCGAAAGACAGCATCCTACACAGGGCAGTGTCCCCAATCACTGCCTTGGGATATTTTTTAGACCAGAGGAAAGAGTGCCTCCTACTGGCCCTCCAACACCACTTCCAGCAGCATCTGGTCACCCATCCAGGGACTGACCAGGACCAACCCTGCTTAGCTTCAGAAGCAAGCCAGCAGTGGTATGCAGGGTGGTATGCTACTGGCATAAAAAAATCCCCTTGTTGAAAGCCCCTTGTTGAAAGCCCCCTGTTGAAAGCTTGACCTTGTGATGCCTGGTAGAAAAGCACACGTACAATTCATCTAAAAGGAATGCATATTTCCCAGTAATGAAGTTAGAGAATATGCAAAGAAACAGTAGACCTGTATTGATGTGGAGATTAGATTAGATTTAGACGGTGTCTAAATTACATCTAGACACCGTTGGCTTAGAGAACACGAAACACAATATATACCTCGGCCTAAACATCAACGTCACACGTAACTGCCACAAAGCTATGAACGATCTGAGAGACAAGGCAAGAAGGGCCTTCTATGCCATCAAAAGGAGCATCAAACATCATTAGTGTACAGTAGGCCTGTATTAATGTGGAGAGTGTGGGAGACGGGGGGAGGGGGACATCAAATTTGACGTACCAATTAGGATCTGGCTACAGATATTTTTCAGTTCTAGAACCCATTGCCCTTTATGGTTGTGAGGTCTGGGGTCCGCTCACCAACCAAGAATTCACAAAATAGGACAAACACCAAATTGAGACTCTTGCAGACGCATGCAGAATTCTGCAAAAAATATCCTCTGTGTACAACGTAAAATAACAAATAATGCTTACAGAGCGGAATTAGGCCGATACCCGCTAATTATCAAAATCCAGAAAAGAGCCATTAAATTCTACAACCACCTAAAAGGAAGTGATTCCCAAACCTTCCACAACAAAGCCATCACCTACAGAGAGATGAACCTGGAGAAGTGTCCCTTAAGCAAGCTGGTCCTGGCACTCTGTTCACAAACACAAACACACCCCACAGAGCCCCAGGACAGCAACACAATATATATTTTTTAATTTAACCTATATTTACCAAGGCAAATCAGTTAAGAACAAATTCTTATTTACAATGACCGCCTATTAGACCCAATCAAATCATGAGAAAACAAAATGATAATGACTTGACACATTTGAAAGAATCAACAAAAAAGCAGAGCAAACTAGAATGCTATTTGGCCCTAAACAGAGAGTACACAGTGGCAGAATACCTGACCAGTGTGACTGACCCAAACGTTGACTATGTACAGACTCAATGAGCATAACCTTGCTATTGAGAAAGGCCGCCGTAGGCAGACCTGGCAGACCCATATCTACTGGGTGAAATACCACAGTGTGCCATCACAGCAGCAATATTTGTGACCTGTTGCCACAAGAAAAGGGCAACCAGTGAAGAACAAACACCATTGTAAATGCAACCCACATTTATGTTTATTTATTTTCCCTTTTGTACTTTAACCATTTCCACATCGTAACAACACTGTATATAGACATAATATGACATTTGAAATGTCTTTAGTCTTTTGGAATGTAACTTTTACTGTACATTTTTATTGTTTATTTCACTTTATTCATTATCTAGTTCACTTGCTTTGGCAATGCTAACATATGTTTCCCATGCCAATAAAGCCCTTCAATTTAATTGAATTGAGAGAGAGGGAGCAAACGAGCGAGCGAGGGAGAGAGAGGGAGTGAGAAAGAGAGAGTGAGTGAGAAAGAGACAGGGAGTGAGAAAGAGAGAGGGAGTGAGAAAGAGAGAGGGAGTTAGAAAGAGAGAGGGAGTGAGAAAGAGAGAGGGAGTGAGAAAGAGAGAGGGAGTGAGCAAGAAAGAGGGAGTGAGTGAGCGAGCAGCATGAGCAGCAGTTGGGGCTCAGCTTTCAGGAATGTGTCTGGCTCAGGGCCGCTTTGCACAGAGAGCCATGTGGTCACAGCAGCTCCCTCCCTCTTCCAGGGGCCCCAAGGAAGACTGAATGAAGGAGAGAGGAGACGAGAGGAGAGGGGGGCAGGGAGCCCTAACCAGGGTTACACACACACACTGGCCAGGCTGGGTTGGGCTGTATCAGGACAGGGCAGCCTGAGTGTTCTTGGGCCACAGCCTTCTCCCTGCCCACCGGCCCAGCTCTGGGTGAGACTGATGGAGATGACAGAGAGACAGGCTGCTGAATACAATACAGACATTGAGACAGTCATTGAGACAGTCTATAAAACTTGTGAATATGAGGTTAGTTCCCCTTCCACTGACATGTAGGGGAAAGTTACCAGTGTCCCGTGAGCAGGTGTGGGTGTCTGACTGCGAGCACCACTGGGTTCATAATGACCATACACACTCAGAGATGGAAAAGAAGTGTGTGTGTATGTGTGTGTGTGTGTGTGTGTGTGTGTGTGTGTGTGTGTGTGTGTGTGTGTGTGTGTGTTTGTGTACTCACAGCAGACAGAGGGCGTAGGCTCCAGGCACGGACTCACTGTCCCTGACAAGGAAGCTGCCGTCCCTCCCAGCCCGGGCCAACAGGTCCTCTGCATGCACACGGCTGATGTCACGGTGGTACCACGCCGCCATCGCCATGACATCCGACGGTGTTGTTGTCCACCTGTCAGTCAGTGGAGTGTCTGTCTTTCCAACAGAGTAAACCACAGTAAGGTAGAAGGTCAGAGGCGACACACACAGTCTGTCTCAGACACCTGTGTCATGGCACCATGGGACCCTCCAATCAGGAGCTCACGTTGTGCTGTCCTTTTGAGTGTTCACAGCTTCTCCAGCATTCTGGTCCTAATTAATAAGGTCAACACAGGAACATCAACAGCAGCCCTCCTCATTTACTACAGGCACCCCCTCCGGGGTCTTACTGGGTTACGCGTCCTGTTGTGGTTGAGGATTGTTGCCGTTGTAGAGTCAGAGTGAATAACCCTCCCACAGATTTCTGTGTGTGTCCAGATTCCAGAACTACAGTTGCTTCCTCTTGATGAACTTTGGCCCACCTTGCTGTTAGTTCCCCCTCAGAAAGACACCGTCTCAGTGTGCAGGCTGCTGCCAGCCGGATGTTCGTCTCAGGCAGACAGAGCCCATTGTGGAGGAGAGAGAGAGAGAGAGAGAGAGAGAGAGAGAGAGAGAGAGAGAGAGAGAGAGAGAGAGAGAGGAGCAATGGTGCGTAAAGCCAACCACCCCTGGGGGCACTGACAGCAGTGCCTGTAGCCTCACCACAAACACCAGCAATGCTTCTGCCTGCTGTCCCCTCAAAAGCTCTGCATGCAAACAACACAGAAAAGAAGAACCAAAAGCAGTCAGTCAGCCACACAAACAAACCCTGCTGCACAGCCTGCTGTGGTGGATAGAAGTCAGCGCCCAGGCAGCCGTGCAAGAGAAACCAGACAAATTCAAATCATTTCCCAGTTGTTTTGCCATATAAGGGAAAGGGGGAACACCCTACAGAGAGTTCATCTGATGGTTGCAGTTCTCTCTGGATATCAGTCTCTCTCTCTCCCTCTCTGTTTTCAGACGTAGATTCCAGAGTGGGGGTGTTGGTGGGGGATGTCCAGGGTCCCTGGTCGGTCTTGTGCTGAGAGTGTTTTGGGGAGGTCCCATCCCCCTGGGGTAATGTGTTCCGTATCTCTTTGGAGTATCGTCAGAGGAGGAGGGGAAGAGGTAGTAGAGGACGAGAGGACTAGCCCTGTTAAAGCACAACGCGGGCAGCACAGACAGAGGAAGTGACTCCCCGCTCCAGATGTGAGTAAGAAGGAAGAGAGAGAGAAAAAAACTGACGGAGCAGCCAAAATTATTCCTGCGAGTGACTATACTTCATTAACCAACACTGCCAGCAGACTCCTTTCTCTGTGCTCACCCCTCCCTTGTCCTCCTCCTCCCCCCTCATTCTCCTCCATCTTTTCCCTGAATTTTCAAAGACCAAACACAGCAACGCCGTGCACACTCAGGTGGGTTGCTTGGCACAGCCACTGTCTGTCTCACTTGTGCGTTCCTGTCCTCTTTTCCAGACTTTTTTCCACTGTGCTGGCTAGCTTTACCCCTCGCTCTTTATCCCTCCAACCGTCTCCTTCTCTTCCCCTCTCTCTTTCTCAACTCTCTCTTTCACCTCCCCCTCTCTCTTTCCCCTGCTCCTTCTCCATGTCACTCTCCCTAACTTCCCTGCCTTCTCAGCAGAAAAGCAGCCTCCATATGAATTTGATCATCCCTTACTTTCTGAATCATATTTTTGTCCTCCACAACAATGCCCCTCCTCTTCTCCCAGGGTATCGTGGTCAGTTTTTTTGTCTCCAGCTGTGCTGCCTCTTACTACTCAGCAGAAATCCATCACACACACCATCGCCCACCCTCCCAACTACTCTGTTTATTACAGGCCCAAAGCCATCTCACCACTTTCTGAAGGTAATAAACCAGTCATTGTTGTGCCTGCGTCTTATTTTTATAACCTTTATTTAACTAGGCAAGTCAGTTAAGAACAAATTCTTATTTACAATGACAACCTACCAGGGAACAGTGGGTTAACTGCCTTGGGAGAACAACAGATTTTTAACTTGTCAGCTCGGGCTTCGATCCAGCAACCTTTCGGTTACTGGCCCAATGCGCTAACCACTAGTCTACCTGCTGCCCCTTATTGGACAGTGACTGCTGAGCCCCACACCTCTCTGCCCACCCACCTTAACCCGGTCCTGTCCTTTCTGGTCCTGTCTGGTCCTGTCTGACCCTGTCTTATTATTACCCTGGGCTCATCCATCACCTGTCGCTGTCCGTTCAATTACCAGGGCTAATATGTTTAGGGAAACACTGGATTACACATGAATCTATAACAACCAACCTGCCCTTTCTTGTAACTTAGTTATCTACTTTCACTTTCTATAAGTTCTGCACTGATGGAGGAAGCCTGTCTACCATATCAGCTCGACGGATGTCTGTATATCTGTAATACCAACTTGTTTTAAGCAGACCACCACTGTACCCGTGCCCAAGAATGCCAAGGTAACCTGCCTAAATGAGTATCGCACCGTAGCACTCACATATATAGCCATGATCCCAGAAACCCTAGACCCACTCCAATTTGCATACCGCCCCAACAGATCCACAGATGAGTATCTCCTGTACTCCACACTGCCCTCACCCACCTGGACAAAAGGAATACCTATGTAAGAATGCTCTTTATTGACTACAGCTCACCATTCAACACCATAATCCCCTTCAAGCTCATCACCAGGCATAGGATCCTGGGACTGAACGCCTCCCTCAAAAGATCCTCAAAAAGATCTACAGCTGTACCATTAAGAGCATCTTGACTGGTTGCATCACCACTTGGTACCGCAACTGCAAGGCACAGACGGTGGTGAGTACGGCCCAGTACGTCACTGGGGCCGAGCTCCCTACCATCCAGGATCTCTATACCAGGTGGTGTCAGAGGAAGGCCCCCCAAAAAAGACTCCAGCCACCCAAGCCATAGACTGTTCTCTCTGCTACTGCATGGCAAGCGGTACCAATGCACCAAGTCTGGAACCAACAGGACCCTGAACAGCTTCTACCCCCAAGCAATAAGACTGCTAACAAAACTGCTAGATAGCTAATCAAATGGCTATCCGGGCTGCCTGCATTTAACCTTTTTTGCACTAGCTCTCTTGCAATGACGATGCACAAACACGGGACTCTACCCACGCACTCACACGTACTTACACTGACATACACTGACATCCTAAAACAGACATACGCACTCACTACACATGCCTGTAACAGGGTGGAGGTGCCTCTATTTTAGCAATTCCTCTGAATTGTAGAAGTGGCTCTACAGAATGCACCTCCTCCACCTGTTCCTACAAAACGGTGGTGCATTTCCTGGAGCGGGAGTAGGGAAAGACAGAGGCAGACTGCTGCTGTCTCCCAAGTTCCATACCAGACCAAGGGTAGCTTGCAAACTCACAGATGACATATTTTATACAGTCTCTGTGTGTTTGTGTTAATGTGCTAGCTGTAAGTATCTGGAGTACACTTGGGTTTGGCTGTGTGGACTTGGAGACAAGTCAGGAATGTCATTCTTGTGTTTTTAATCTATTGTGTCTATTGCTACAGTTAAGGTCTTGCCTGTTTATTGCATGGGCGCTTTAGTCTGTGAAGACCTTTTGATATTTAATCCTGATTGAATACTGTGAGCTTTGCTGTGTTACACTAGGATCTGGTTTGCTGTGTTTTCCACCTGTTTGCTGTGCTGACTAAGAAACTTCCTCTGCCATTGCATGCAACTACTCAATTATTGCTGTAGCCATTTTGTACTGAAGACTGAGACACACTGTAACTTGCCTTTTTGGTATGATTCCAAGCCCAACCAGTACAGCCCCGTTTGTACATTTTCACCTGATATCTTTGTAATAAAAGGATATTATTGATAAACCTGTGTTGCGTTTCTATACCGGTACCCAGTTCAAGTGTCTATTGATCCTGCCTTATCCTAAAACCTGTGGTGGTTACATTTGGTGTATTAGACATTTCTGTGTAAAATCCCCCACGTTACATGCCCACACAGACATAACATACTGGCACCACACACACACACACACACACTTTCACACTCACAACATATACTGCTGCTACTGCATCTATCCTGTTGCCTAGTTACCCCTGCTATTTGCATTTAGCTACCTCAATTACCTCGTACCACTGCACATCAACTCGGTACTGGTACTCCCTGTATACACCATGTTATTTTTACTTGTTATTGTTATTTGTTATTCACTGTGTATTTATTCCTCATGTCACTATTTCACAATTTTTTACATATTTTTCTTTAACTCTGCATTGTTGGAAAAGGGCCCGTAGTAAGTAAGCATTTCAATCAATCTAGCAATCAATCACATTTATTTATAAAGCCCATTTCACATCAGCAGATGTCACAAAGTGCTATACAGAAACCCAGCCTAAAACCCCAAACTGCAAGCAATGCAGATGTAGAAGCACGTTGGCTAGGAAACACTCCCCAGAAAAGCAGGAATCTAGGAAGAAACCTAGAGAGGAACCAGGCTCTGAGGTGTGGCCAGTCCTCTTCTGGCTGTGCCGGGTGGAGATTATAACAGAA
The DNA here is from genome assembly GCF_057628025.1 of Oncorhynchus mykiss. Classification (NCBI taxonomy): domain Eukaryota; kingdom Metazoa; phylum Chordata; class Actinopteri; order Salmoniformes; family Salmonidae; genus Oncorhynchus; species Oncorhynchus mykiss. The sequence goes on from NC_143046.1 coordinate 30,149,397, forward strand.
CATGGCCAAGATGTTTGACCAGCAGGGTCAAATAATAATCACAGTGGTTGTAGAGGGTGCAACTGGTCAGTACCTCAGGAGTAAATGTCAGCTGGCTTTTCATATCTGTTCATTCAGAGGTCGAGACAGCAGGTGCAGTACAAAGGGAGAGAGAGTCGAAAACAGCAGGTCTGGGACAAGGTAGCATGTCCGGTGAACAGGGTTCCCTAGCCGCAGGCAGAACAGGAGCAACAGCACAACCAGGTGGACAGGGGACAGCCACGAGTCATCAGACCAGGTAGTCCTGAGGCATGATCCTAGGGCTCAGGTCCTCCAGGAGGGGAGGGATGGATAGAGAAAGAGAGAGAGAATTAGAGGGAGCATACTTAAATTCACAGAGGACATCAGATAAGACAGGAGAATTACACCAGATATAACAGACTGACCCTAGCACCCTGGAACATATACTACTGCAGCATAGATACTGAAGACTGGAGACTGAGACAGGGGTGGGTCGGGGGACACTGTGGCCCCGTCCAACGATATCCCCGGACAGGGCCAAACAGGCAGGAATAACCCCACCCACTTTGCCAAAGCACAGCCCCCACACCACTAGAGGGATGTCAACAGACCATCAACAGACCACCAACTTACTATCCAGAGACAAGGCTGAGCTTAGCCCACGAAGATCTCCCCCCATAGCACGAACCCGAGGGGGCGCCAACCCGGACAGGAAGATCACGTCAGTGACTCAACCCACTCAAGTGACACACCCCTCCTAGGGACGACATGGAAGAGCACTAGTAAGCCAGTGACTCAGCCACTGTAATAGGGTTAGAGGCAGAGAATCCCAGGGGAGAGAGGGGAGCCGGCCAGGCAGAGACAGCAAGGGCGGTTCGTCACTCCAGTGCCCTGCCATTCACCTTCGCACTCCTAGGCCAGACTACACTCAATCATAGTTCAGTAAAGACTTAAAGGTTGAGAACGAGTCTGCGTCTCTCACATGGGTAGGCAGACCATTCCATAAAAATGGAGCTCTATAGGAGAAAGCCCTGCCGCCAGCTGTTTGCTTCGAAATTCTAGGGACAATAAGGAGTTCTGCGTCTTGTGACCGTATCGTAGGTATGTAGGGCACGGCGAAATTGGAGAGATAGGTAGTAGCAAGTCCATGTAATGCTTTGTAGGTTAGCAGTAAAACCCTTGAAATCAGCCTTAGCCTTAACAGGAAGCCAATGTAGAGAGGCTAGCACTAGAGTAATATTATCAAATGTTTTGGGGGGGTTCTAGTCAGGATTCTAGCAGCCGTATTTAGTACTAACTGAAGTTTATTTTGTGCTTTATCCAGGTAGCCGGAAAGTAGAGCATTGCAGTAGTCTAATCTAGAAGTGACAAAAACATGGATTCATTTTCTGCATCATCTAACTGATGACACTGTTGCATCAACACGTCCTGATCTGTCCCAAAGTCAGACTTAATCTGTTGGAAATACAAAAAAAGAAAGAAAGAAAGAAAAAAAGAAGAAGCAGGGCAGAGGAAAGGTCAGAAAGAGAAAGGGGGAGAGAGAGAGTGAGGGAGATAGAAGGGGAACCTTGGTTACCAACCAAGTGTTTCTGGATCCAATGGTTATGTTAATACCCATGGTATTTCCCAAGAAATGTGGTCTTTGGATATGCGTATGTCCTAGTAGATCTCTTGGCACTGTTCTACATAAAGATAGGGACATTACTATTTTACCCTGGAATTTCTCCAAGCCTGGTAATCCTAATCTGACAATTTAGTGACCCTATATATCTCATAGCTAATACCTGCCTGCCCATCACCACTGAGAAAGCATGGGAGGACACAGAAACAGATGGACATCATGGCTGACGTACGTTGCTCAGTACTGGTGCTTCAGTTGGGGGTGTGACTACACATTGTATTGATATAGATGAGTATAGTGCAATATAAAGTCAATACAGAGTCCTACACCACAACTGATTGAATTGGTCATTTTGATAAATGTGATAACATTTTCAAAATGTACACATTTCTGTTTTATCCATACACATTAGTCTCCTTGCATATCGATCAGTGCCCTGTGATTCACTCTCCATCACAGGAGGTTGGTGGCACCTTAATTGATGCCATTCCGTTTGCTCTGTTCCAGACATTATTATGAGCCGTGCTTCCCTTAGCAGCCTCCACTGCTCTCCATGTCACTTGTTGTGGCTTTTATAATCCTGCAAGGTGTGGGGATTTTGTGTGTTATAACTGGTCTCTCCAGCGGTCTGGGACATTGATTAAGTTACTTTTTTGTCTATATCAAGTTTTCAACCACATGGAGCGCAAATGGGAGCGAGCTTAGCTGTAAGGGGATTAGATGAAGACATACTTTGTGATCTCCTTCCTTCAGCTGAAATTGGCAGGCGAATACCGCGAAAAAATCATTATATAACCAAGGGAGAGGCCTGAAAATACAACTATGGTGTTGGATGTTCCTGGACAAAGCTTTTTTCTGTGTACCTTAATCCCTCTACATCCTTTTTTTTTTGGCACCAGCTAAAAATAGGAGATAACTAGTAAATACATATTGATTGAATTGATTTCATGATACAATTCTTGTAATGCATGCTTACAATGCAAAGTATGGACCACACTGTACCAACAACACATTGTGATGGCATCCTAGTCCACCCATTCAGTGCACTTCAATTAACGGTGTCTAAAAGCAGCACTGAGTCCAGTTAAGCCCAGTGTGAATGAGGATAGGCGATTTTCTACACACTTATAGCAACTTAGGCTTTCCTTGAGAAGTGGAGAATCAAGCTGCCAGAAGTGCGAGGCGTAAGAGGCTTATCAATAAGACGCAGCCAATGATTTCACACTAACATTGCTATTCTGGCATCTCAAGTCCAAACGATATCTCTCATCGATAAAGAAATCACACACAGTGGATATTACGATATCAATATCTGGACTTGTCCACCTTGATTTATTGGAATGGAATGGAAGGAACATTTGTCTTAACCTTTCGTTACATATATAATTTATCAAGGGTCTTTAAACTGACAGTAGGCACAGAGTATTATCAAAAAACTGTTGTAGAATAGGGTGGATTTTATCAACTTCTTTGAATGAACAGTCGTGGCCAAAAGTTTTGAGACTGACACAAATATAAATTTTCACAAAGTCTGCTGCCTCAGTTTGTATGATGGCAATTTGCATATACTCCAGAATGTTATGAAGAGTGATCGGATTAATTGCAATTAATTGCAAAGTCCCTCTTTGCCATGCAAATGAACTGAATCCCACAAAAAACATGGTTATCTGGAAGGAAGCATGTTCCGTCATCATTGCTTTGCACAAAAAGGGCTTCACAGGCAAGGATATTACTGCCAGTAAGATTGCACCTAAATCAACCATTTATTGGCTCATCAAGAACTTCAAGGAGCAAGGTTCAATTGTTGTGAAGAAGGCTTCAGGGCGCCCAAGAAAGTCCAGCAAGCGCCAGGACTGGGGTCAAGTTGTTTTCTCTGATGAATCCCCTTTCCGATTGTTTGGGGCATCCGGAAAAAAAGCTTGTCCGGAGAAGACAAGGTGAGCGCTACCATCAGTCCTGTGTCGTGCCAACAGTAAAGCATCCTGAGACCATTCATGTGTGGCGTTGCTTCTCAGCCAAGGGAATGGGCTCACTCACAATTTTGCCTAAGAACACAGCCATGAATAAAGAATGGTATCAACACATCCTCCGAGAGCAACTTCTCCCAACCATCCAGGAACAGTTTGGTGACGAACAATGCCTTTTCCAGCATGATGGGGCACCTTGCCATAAGGCAAAAGCGATAGCTAAGTGGCTCGGGGAACAAAACATCAATATTTTGGGTCCATGGCCAGGAAACTCCCCAGACCTTAATCTTATTGAGAACTTGTGGTCAATCCTCAAGAGGCGGGTGGACAAACAAAACCCCACAAATTCTGACAAACTCCAAGCATTGATTATGCAAGGATGGGTTGCCATCAGTGGTCGAGAAGTTAATTGTCAGCATGCCAGGGCGGATTGCAGAGGTCTTGAAAAAGAAGGGTACAACACTGCAAAAATGGACTCTTTGCATCAACTTCATGCAATTGTCAATAAAAGCCTTTGACACTTATGAAATGCTTGTAATTATACGTATTCCATAGTAACATCTGACAAAAATATCTAAAGACACGGAAGCAGCAAACTTTGTGGAAATTAATATATGTGTCATTCTCAAAACGTTTGGCCACGACTGTACAGGACATGTGGTGCCCATTTGAAACATATGAATCTGTCACCTGTATTGGCAGTGGTTGTAGAATGTTTAAAATAGCAGCCTCAGTCAGATCTAGACATTGCACAGAGTTAACTCGGACCGAGCTCATTTTAAGCAGATTTTAACATATTAACATTGCGCTAACCAATTTCATTTAGGCAATAGCAAAATCTCCTAGAGTAGCTTTACTCCTTGCCGCTTGGTTAATGCCACTTATGGAGTATACTTCAGACAAAACGGGAGGGATCTTTAAGTGTGTCTATGTACATGAATTTGTCTTGAATTTGTTAGGATTCAGAAGTGAAATGTCTTAATCTGAACTCAACTCAGATTAAGGGACCAATGCATTGCTCTGGTAATCTCAACTCCCAGTGATTAGCTACACTGGTTTAGATTCATACACTTAGAAAAAAAGGTGCTATCTAGAACCTAAAAGGGCTAATCGGCTGTCGAAATAGGAGAACCCTTTGAAGAACCCATTTTGGTTCCAGTTAGAACCCTTTTGGGTTCCATGTGGTTCTACATGGAACCCAAAATGGTTCTACCTGGAACAAAAATGGTTATCTTATGGGGACAGCCGAAGAACCCCTTCCTTTGGAACCATTTTTTCTAAAAATGTATTATGATATCAACATCAATAAAATAAATATATTTCATAAGGTACGTATTCACTTTGCCACAGACCTGACCAATAGACACTAAGATACAGGAATGAGGAAGTGTTTGTTCCTTTTAGTTAGTGCACACAGAGCAGATGCACTCGATAAAGAAAAAGGTTCCTGGAAACCTTACCTTAAATTGAGGAGATATTAAACATGTTCAGTTAAGTGCCTGCACCTGCTGTTTTTTCAGTTTGGCAGTTAGGTTCCTGCAAGAACCCCCAAGAACTAAGAAGGTTCCTCGACTAACCCTAACTCCTATGGGGTTCTTGGAAGTACCTTTTGGGGGCATTTTTCAGTGTCAATAACCCTAATGATCTTCAAAGAACTTTAAGGACCTTAGGAGAACCCTTGTTTGAACCCCTCATGTTTTGTGTGTTCATTGTTCTTCGTCATCATTGAATGATTGACCATACTGCAGATGTATTGTAACAGGCCCACAATGTGGTTACGATGTGGATGTATTTGACTGTTTTCACTGCCTAACATTTAGAAGTAGTCCCTTTTCAGGTTTAGAAGAAGTGACTGCTAAATGCTAACCTCCGTTCATATATAAACGGATAGCATAGCTAGCTTAGAGAAATCAGTGATGGGAGTCAAAGTCATTTTTAACTGTAATGCAGTTGATAGGTGACGATGACGTGAACATGTATTGTGGTTGACATCCATGTAAGCATTATACTCCAATTTTTACCTCAACATAGTGTGAAATACACACATTGTATAAACAGTAGCCAAAATGTAGGCTAATTTTGCTGGGGGGCAATGAGGCATCTCTTTCCCCCATGGCATCTTTCCCCCACACATTTCCATGGCATTTCCATTGTTTTGTTCGAATTCCATTTTACCTCTTCACTGTATCTATGCATCACCCTCATGTGGAGTCATACTGAAATCAATGGAGAAAATAACCTAATCATGCTTACTGAAGGCCCGGTAGAACCCAAAATGAACTGTTTTAGTGGAATAAGCTTTCCTTTTTGTGTTGTGTGGCTTGAATTCACACCCGATTGAAACTCAAGATATAGCTGTTGCATTTTCTGCCGCAGTGTCTTTCCTGGAGTGCCAGGTGTCTTTCAAAGAGCTGTACAGTACATATAAATAGAATCATTCTATTCTTTGCTACAGTAATATGTTCAGTAGTAGAAGGGGTAGTGAGGCCACTGAGGAGGAGTACAGGTCACAGGTATTAACGTATTTACAGGTATTCCCAGTTACCCTTCTTTGGCCGGCCTGCTCTTGATCATCTCAACCTGCCCTCATGATCCGGCGACGTAATCCCCAGCAGGTGTCCTTCTGCCTGGTTACATTCAAGGAAATCCCAGCCTTTCTGGCCCATGAAGGGCAGCAGGCAGGACCGGGCCATCTGTTGACAAGCAACTTCTTTCTAAGGTTAGGGTTAGGTTTAGGTTTAGAATAAGGGTTATGGTAAGGGTAAGGGTTAAGGTTCGGGCTAGGGTTCAAATCAAATCAAAATCAAAATGTATTGGTCACATACACATGGATAGCAGATGTTAATGTGAGTGTAGCGAAATGCTTGTGCTTCTAGTTCCAACCATGCAGTAATATCTAACAAGTAATCTAACAATTTCACAACTACCTTTTACACACAAGTGCAAAGGAATGAATGAGAATATGTACATATAAATATATGGATGAGCGATGGCCAAACGGCATAGGCAAGATGAGGTAGATGGTAAAGAGTACAGTATATACATATGAGATGAGTAATGTAGGGTATGTAAACATTATATAAAGTGGCATTGTTTAAAGTGACTAGTGATACATTTATAACATCCAATTTTTAATTATTAAAGTGGCTCGATATGTTGCCAGTATGTTGGCAACAGCCACTCAATGTTAGTGGTGGCTGTTTAACAGTTTGATGGCCTTGAGATTGAAGGTGTTTTTCAGTCTCTCGGCCCCAGCTTTGATGCACCTGTACTGACCTCGCCTTCTGGATGATAGCAGGGTGAACAGGCAGTGCCTCGGGTGGTTGTTGTCCTTGATGATCTTTTTGGCCTTCCTCTGATATCGGGTGGTGTAGGTGTCCTGGAGGGCAGGTAGTTTGCCCCCGGACCTCATTACCCTCTGGAGAGCCTTACGGTTGTGGGCGGAGCAGTTGCCGTACCAGGCGGTGATACAGCCCGACCGGATGCTCTCGGTTCTGCATCTGTAAAAGTTAGTGAGTGTTTTTGGTGACAAGCCAAATTTCTTCAGCCTCCTGAGGTTGAAGAGGTGCTGCTGCGCCTTCTTCACTGGGATGTCTGTGTGGGTGGACCATTTCAGTTTGTCCGTGATGTATACGCCGAGGAACTTAAAACTTACTACCCTCTCCACTACTGTCCTGGCAATGTGGATTGGGGGGGTGCTCCCTCTGCTGTTTCCTGAAGTCCATGATCATCTCCTTTGTTTTGTTGACGTTGAGTGAGAGGTTATTTTCCTGACACCACGCTGCGAGGGCCCTCACCTTCTCCCTGTAGACCGCCTCGTCATTGTTGGTAATCAAGCCTACCACCGTAGTCTGCAAATTTGATGATTGAGTTGGAGGCTTGCATGGCCACGCAGTTGTGGGTGAACAGAGAGTACAGGAGAGGGCTGAGAACGCACCCTTGTGGGGCCCCAGTGTTGAGGATCAGTGGGGTGGAGATGTTGTTTCCTACCCTCACCACCTGGGGGCAGCACGCCAGGAAGTCCAGGACTTCAGTTGCACAAGGCGGGGTCGAGACCCAGGGTCTCGAGCTTAGTCACGAGTTTGGAGGGTACTATGGTGTTAAATGCTGAGCTGTAGTCGATGAACAGCATTCTTACATAGGTATTCCTCTTGTCCAGATGGGTTAGGGCAGTGTGCAGTGTGATTGCGATTGTGTCGTCTGTGGACCTATTGTGAGTAAGCAAATTGGAGTGTGTCTAGGGTGTCAGGTAGGGTGGAGGTGATATGATCCTTGACAAGTCTCTCAAAGCACTTCATGATGAGGGAAATGAGTGCTACCAGATAGTCATTTCGCTCAGTTATCTTAGCTTTCTTGTGAACAGGAACAATAGTGGCCCTCTTGAAACATGTGGGGACAGCAGACTAGGATAAGGATTGATTGAATATGTCCATAAACACACCATCCAGCTGGTCTGCGCATTCTAGGGATGCCGTCTGGGCCGGCAGCCTTGTGAGGGTTAACACGTTTAAATGTTTTACTCACGTTGGCTGCGGTGAAGGAGAGCCCGCAGTTTTTGGTAGCGGGCTGTGTCGGTGGCACTGTATTGTCCTTAAAGCGAGTAAAGAAGTTGTTTCGGGTAAGGGTTAAGTTTAGGGTTAGGATAAGGGTTAAGGTTAAGGCTAGGGCTTGTAGATAGTTTAAATGTTATTGATAGTCTGTATAGCATCTACAGATGGACCAGTGGCGACCCCACCTATTTTGAGCTCTACCTGCTTAGAAAAAATAAATATATACAATACCAGTCAAAAGTTGGGACACACCTACTCATTCAAGGGTTTTTCTTTATTTTTACTTTTTTCTACATTGTAGTATAATAGTGAAGACATCAGAACTATGAAATAAAACACATGGAATCATGCAGTAAGCAAAACAGTGTTAAACAAATCTAAATATATTTTAAATTCTTCCAAGTAGCCGCCCTTTGCCTTGATGACAGCTTTGCACACTCTTGGCATTCTCTCAACCAGCTTCACCTGGAATGCTTTTGCAACAGTCTTGAAGGAGTTCCCACATATGCTGAGCACTTGTTTCCTGCTTTTCCTTCATCTTGCGGTCAAACTCATCCCAAACCATCTCAATTGGGTTGAGGTCGGATGATTGTGGAGGCCAGGTCACCTTTTGAGCTTCTAGTCATGAAATCTATGCAGCCTACTCAATCACTTTATATAGTGTAACGATGTACGCAAGTTCAGGGAGTGAATGCTTTAATAAATAAATTAAACAAAACGTGTAACACAAACAATGCACAGACATGACCCAGGAACAGAAACAATGATGACTGGGGAAGGAGGTCAAGGAGGTGATGGAGTCCAGGTGAGTGTCATTATGCGAACACGCGTGTAACGATGGTGACAAGTGTGCACCATAACGAGCAGCCTGGTGACCTAGAGGCCGGAGAGGGAGCACATGTTACAGTACCCCCTGCCAACTCGCTGCTTCAGCTGCAGGATGCCGACCAAGATGATGATCCTGGGGATCAAGAGTGGACTGGTCACCTCAGCTAAGAACCTCAGCTGGAACCTGTCGATCCAGCTGAGGTGCGGGAGCGCGGCAACCTAGAGCGCCGGAGAGAGAGCATACTTGACAGTACCCCCTCCCCGGCACATTCGACTCCAGCCACAGGACGCCAACCACAGGGACGATCCCGGGGATCCGGAGCGGCCCGTTCGCCTCCCTTGAGGCGCAGAAACCTGATGAGCTGGCTGAGACTTGCCTCGGTCGACGCATGGAAACCTGTTCACCCAGCTGAGGCATGGGAGCCTATCGAACCCGCTGAGGCATGGCAGCCTCTCGAGCCAGCTGAGGCATGGAGCCTATTAGTCCCGCTGAGGTATGGAAATCTGTCGAGCCAGCTGAGATAGGGGAACCGGTCGACAAACCGGCTGAGACCTTCTAGGAGCCGGCACAAAAACAAAACAAACAAAAACACTCCCTGATGCTTCCCTTAGTTGAGTCGTTATTCTGTAACGATTTACTCTGAGACTTGGGAAGCAAGTTCAGGGAGTGAGTGTTTTTATAAATAAATGAAACAAACAACGCACAGACATGACCCAGGAACAGAAATAATGACAACTGGCGAAGAAACCAAAGGTAGCGACATATAAAGGGCAGGAGGTGATGGAGTCCAGGTGAGTGTCATTATGCGCAGATGCGCGTAACGATGGTGACATATGTGCTCCATAACGAGCAGCCTGGTGACCTAGTGGCCTTAGAGGGAGCACACGTGGCCTCCTGGGCCGTATACAGCATTCCACACTGAGTTTCCTGAAATCCTATCGGACCTTGTAGTCATGGCAGTTAATATTCACATTTTTGGTGACTTTAATATTCACATGGAAAAGTCCACAGACACACTCCAAAAGGCTTTCGGAGCCATCATCGACTCAGTGGGTTTTGTGCAACATGTCTCCGTACCTACTCACTGCAATAGTCATACCCTGGACCTAGTTTTGTCCAAAGGAATAAATATTGTAGATCTTAACATTTTTCCTCATAACCACCATCTTATTACGTTTGCAATCGCAAAAAATAATCTGCATAGACCCCAGCCAAGGATCATCAAAAGCCATGTTACAAATTCTCGACAACCCAAAGATTGCTAGTCTGGGATTCCAGACTCCCTCCGCCTACCCAAGGACATCAGAGAACATAAATTGGTTAACCACCTACCTGAGGAACTAAATGTAACTTTGCGCAATACCATAGATGCAGTTTCATCCCTAAAAAGCACTAGATTCAGTCGACACATCTAAGAAACTAGCTCCCTGGTATACAGAAAATACCCGAGCCATAAAGCAAGCTTCCAGAAAATTGGAACGGAAATGGCACTCCACCAAACTGGAAGTCTTCCGACTAGCTTGGAATGACTGTACCGTGTAATGTTGAAGAGCCCTCTCTGCTGCTTGGTCATCCTATTTTTTCAGAGAGGAGAATAAGAACGATTCTACATTTATTTTTGATACTGTCGCAAAGCCAACTAAATAGCAGCATTCCCCAAGAGAGGATGGCTTTCAGCAGTGATGAATTCATGAACTTCTTTAATGAAAAGATCATGATCGTTAAAAAGCAAATTACGGACTCCTCTTTGAATCTGCGTATTTGTCCTAAGCTCTATTGTCCTGAGTCTGCACAACACTGCCAGAACCTAGGATCAATGGAGAAAATCAAGTTTTTTAATCCTATACCTCTTGACACATTCATGAAAATAATAATGGCCTCTAAACCTTCAAGCTGCATACGGGACCTTATTCCAACTAAACTACTGAAAGAGCTGCTTCCTGTACATGGCCCTCCTGTTGTTGAACATAATAAACGTCTCTCTATCCACCGGATGTGTACCAAACTCACTAAAAGGGGCAGTAATAAAGCCTCTCTTGAAAGAGCCAAACCTTGACCCAGAAAATGTAAAAAAAGATTGGCCTATATCGAATATCCCATTTCTCTCAATAAAACAACAACTGTTGCGTAGCAACTCGCTGCCTTCTTTTAGACAAACAATGTATACAAAATGCTTCAGTCTGGTTTTAGAGTCAGTTGAGGAGTCACATAGAGTCAAATAAAGTTTGTTCAGGGCCATCGATGTGTCTGCTTGGGGGGGAATATATACGGCTGTGATTATAATCGAAGAGAATTCCCTGACTGGCTGTATCACCGCCTGGTACGGCAACCACAACCTCAAGGCTCTCCAGAGGGTAGTGAGGTCAGCTCTACGCATCACCGGGGGCAAACTCCAGGACACCTACACCACCTGATGTCACAGGAAGGCCAAAAAGATCATCAAGGACAACAACCACCCGAGCCACTGCCTGTTCACCCCGCTATCATCCAGAAGGCGAGGTCAGTACAGGTGCATCAAAGCTGGGACCGAGAGACTGAAAAACAGCTTCTATCTCAAGGCCATCAGACTGTTAAACAGCCACCACTAACATTGAGTGGCTGCTGCCAACATACTGACTCAACTCCAACCACTTTAGTAATGGAAATTGATGAAAATTGCTGGAAAAAATGTATCACTAGCCACTGTAAACAATGCCACTTAATATAATGTTTACATACCCTACATTACTCATCTCATATGTATATACTGTACTCTATATCATCTACTGCATCTTGCTATCTTTATGTAATACGTGTATCACTAGCCACTTTAAACTATGCCACTTTATGTGGGGTGGCAGGGTAGCCTAGTGGTTAGAGTGTTGGACTAGTAACCAAAAGGTTGCAAGTTCAAATCCCTGAGCTGACAAGGTACAAATCTGTTGTTCTGCTCCTGAACAGGCAGTAAACCCACTGTTTCTAGGCGGTCATTGAAAATAAGAATTGCAACTGACTTGCCTACTTAAATAAAGGGGAAAAAATTTATGTTTACATACCCTACATTACTCATCTCATAAGTATGTACTTACTGCTGCATCTTGCCTATGCTGTTCTGTACCATCACTATCTTATATCTTTATGTACATATTCTTTATCTCTTTACACTTGTGTGCATGTGGAATTGTTAGGTTAGATTACTCGTTGGTAATTACTGCATTGTCGGAACTAGAAGCACAAGCATTTCTCTACACTCGCATTAACATCTGCTAACCATGTGTATGTGACAAAGAAAATGTTATTTTATTTTATTTGTACGTTTCGGTGTTCCTCAAGGTTCCGTTTTAGGACCACTATTGTTTTCACTATATAATTTACCTCTTGGTGATGTCATTCAGAAACATAATGTTAACTTTCACTGCTATGTGGACGATACACAGCTGTACATTTCAATGAAACATGGTGAAGCCCCACATTTGCCCTCCCTGGAAGCCTGTGTTTCAGACATGTAACCTTTATTGAACTAGGCAAGTCAGTTAAGAACAAATTCATATTTATAATGGCGGCCTACACCGGCCAAACCCGGACAACGTTGGGCCAATTGTGCGCCACCTGGCCAGTTGCGATACAGCCTGGATTCAAACCAGGGTGTCTATACTGACGCCTCAAGCACTGAGATGCAGTGGATGACGACAAATGTTTTACTTTTAAACTCGGACAAAAAGGAGATTCCTATTCTAGGTCCCAAAAAACGAGATCTTCTGTTGGATCTGACAATTAATCTTGATGGTTATGCAGTCATCTCAAATAAAACAGTGAAGGACCTCGGCGTTACTCTGGACACTGATCTCTCTTTTGACGAACATATCAAGAATTCAAGGACAGCTTTTTTCCAACTTCGTATCATTGCAAAAATCAGAAACTTTTTCTCCAAAAATTATGCACTTCTAGATTAGACTACATCAATGCTCTACTTTCTGGCTACCCGGATAAAGCACTGAATAAGCTTCAGTTAGTGCTAAACATGGCTGCTAGAATCTTGACAAGAAGCAAAAAATAATAAAATAAAAAAATATAAAATTACTCCAGCGTTAGCCTCTGGCTTCCTGTTAAGGCTAGGGATGATTTCAAGGTTTTACTGCTAACCTACAAGCATTACATGGGCTGACCTTTAAGTCTTTATTGAAGACTTATCTCTTCAGTAGGTCATATGATTGAGTGTGGTCTGGCCCAGGGGTGCGAGGGTGAACGGAAAAGCATTGAAGCAACAAACCCCGCCCTTGCTGTCTCTGCCTGGCCGGTTCCCCTCTGTCCACTGGGATGCTCTGTTTCTGACCCTATTATGGGGGCTGAGTCACTGGCTTACTGGTGCTCTTCCATGCCGTCCCTAGGAGGGGTGCATCACTTGATTGGGTTGAGTCACTGACTTTGGCGCCCCTTCGGGTTTGTGCCATGGGGGAGATCTTCGTGGGCTATACTCAGCCTTGTCTCAGGGTAAGTCGGTGGTTTGCGGATGTCCCTCTAGTAGTGTGGGGGCTGTGCTTTGGCAAAGTGAATGTTTATCTTTGGTCGGGGCTACAGTGTAGCTGTGGAGCCAGGCTAGTAACCATCACATTCTACCTTCTTCCCGTGGTGTAGCTGTGGAGCCAGGCTAGTAACCATCACATTCTACCTTCTTCCCGTGGTGTAGCTGTGGAGCCAGGCTAGTAACCATCACATTCTACCTTCTTCCTGTGGTGTAGATGTGGAGCCAGGCTAGTAACCATCACCCTCTGTCTTCTTCCTGTGGTGTAGCTGTGGAGCAAGGCTAGTAACCATCACCCTCTGCCTTCTTCCTGTGGTGTATCTAGGCTAGTAACCTTGAACACAGTTCAATGTCAGACAGATGTTGCAGGAGCTTTGCGTGATCTACTAGATCAAAGGCTTTGGACATATCAGCTATTAACACCCCACCATTGTTGTTTTTGTGGAGTCTGTAGCTGTCAGCCAGGAGTGTGTGGCTTTCACAAGGGCAGTAGTAGTGCTGGACTTTGGTAGGTAGGCATACAGATTTGTTCACTCAGATAAAACTGTTGGAATTAGTTTTTTTTATGAATATCTCCTGGATCTCCTGGGACCATGCCTCAGGGCTACCTGACCCGATGACTCCTGGCTGTCCCCAGTCCACCTGGTCATGCAGCTGCTCCAGTTTCAACTGTTCTGCCTGTGGCTATGGAACCCTGACCTGTTCACCAGATGTGCTACCTTGTCCAGAAACAGCTGTTTTCAACTCTCTCTCTCTACCGCACCTGCTGTCTTGAACTCTGACTGCTCGGCTATGAAAAGCCAACTGACATTTACTCCTGAAATGCTGACCTGTTGCACCCTCTACAACCACTGTGATTATTATTATTTGACCCTGCTGGTCATCTATGAACGTTTGAACATCTTGGCCATTTACTGTTATAATCTATTATCTAATAAACTATTATATTTTGGAGATTCTTTAATTTAGCCATCCTTTGCTTTGAAGGCAGCTTTGCACACTCTTGGCCTTCTCTCAACCATCTTCATGAGGTAGTCAACTGGAATGCATTTCAAATAACAGGTTTGCCTTGTTAAAAGTTCATTTGTGGATTTTATTTCCTTCTTAATGCAACTGAAACAGTTGTGTTGTGACAAGGTAGAAGATAGCCCTATTTCGTAAAAGACCAGGTCCATAATCTGGCAAGAACAGCTCAAATAAGCAAAGAGAAACCACAGTCCATCATTACTTTAAGACTTGAAGGTCGATCAATTTGGAAAACTTCCAGAACTTTGAACGTTTCTTCAAGTGCAGTCGCAAAAACCATTAAGCACCATGATGAAACTGGCTGTCATGAGGACCACCACAGGAAAGAAGACCCAGATTCACTTCTGCTGCAGAGGATACGTTCACTAGAGTTATCTGCACTTCAGTTTGCAGCCGAAATAAATGCTTCACAGAGTTCAAGTAACAGACACATCTCAACATCAACTGTTCAGAGGAGACTGTGTGAATCAGGCCTTCATTGTCAAATTTCTGCAATGAAACCACTACTGAAGGACACCAATAAGAAGAAGAGACTTGCTTGGGCCAAGAAACATGAACAATGGACATTAGACCGGTGGAAATCTGTCCTTTGGTCTGATGAGTCCAAATGTGAGAATTTTGGTTCCAACCGTCGTATATTTGTGACACGCAGAGTATGTGAAAGGATGATCTCCGCATGTGTGGCTCCCATCGTGAATCATGGAGGAGGGCGTGTGATGGTGTGGGGGGGGGGGGTGCTTTGCTAATACACTGTCATTGTTTTATTTAGAATTCAAGGCACACTTAACCAGCATGGCTACCACAGCATTCTGCAGCGATATGCCATCCCATCTTGTTTGCGCGTAGTGAGACTATCACTTGTTTTTCAACAGGACAATGACCCAACACAACTCCAGGCTGTGTAAGAGCTTTTTGACCAAGAAGGAGAGTGATGGAGTGCTGCATCAGATGACCTGGCCTCCACAATCACCTGACCTCACCCCAATTGAGATGTTTTGGGATGAGTTGGACCGCAGAGTGAAGGAAAATAAGCCAACAAGTGCTCAGCATATGTGGGAACTCCTTCAAGGCTGTTGGAAAAGCATTCCAGGTGAAGCTGGTTGAGAGAATGCCAAGCATGTGCAAAGCTGTCATCAAGGCAAAGGGTGGCTACTTTGAAGAATCTAAAATCTAAAATATATTTAGATTTGTTTAACACTTTTTTGCTTACTTCATGATTCCATGTGTGTTATTTCATAGTTTTGATGTCTTCACTATTATACTACAATGTGGAAAATAATACAAATATAGAAAAACCCTTGAATGAGTAGGTGTGTCCAAACTTTTGACTGGTACTGTATATTGTGAAGGAAAATGTTGTGTTTGTTCTTTTCTGATAACCAATTTGACTGGGTTCATGCAAGTGACTGATTGATCGTGCCTGGGAGGAATCCTCACTATCAGTATAAGCAATTTGCCAGTATGCCCAGAATATTGTTTTGAGAACAGGTGTCTCAGTTTCAAGGTCTCAGCTTGGAGAGAAGAAGCCTCGTGAGGTATTGGTCTATCACATGCATGAACCAAACGTTAATGATGAATTAATTATGAATAATGAATCATGTAAATCATGCAAATATAAGTTGTCTGTGTAAGCAGTATATAAGAGGCTGGCTTCCGGCTAAGGCGGGCATTGTACCAAGAAGCCTTGTGGCTTGGTTGGGTTGTGTTTTGGAGGACGCACAGCTCTCGACCTTCACCTCTCCCGAGTTCGTACGGGAGTTGCAATGATGAGACAAGACTGTAACTACCAATTGGATACCACGAAAAGGGGTAATATATGTAAATATATTAACAATCATCTAGGACGTCATTGTATGCTGTAGCATTAAGATTTCCCTTCACTGGAACTAAGGGGCCTTGCCCGAACCATGAAAAACAGCCACAGACCATTATTCCTCCTCCACCAAACTTTACAGTTGGCACTATGTATTTGGGCAGGTAGCATTCTCCTGGCATCCACCAAATCCAGAATAGCCCTTCAGATTGCCAGATGGTAAAGTGTGATTCATCAATCCAGAGAACACGTTTCCACTGCTCCAGAGTCCAATGGCGGCGAGCTTTACACTACTCCAGCTGACGTTTGGCATTGCATATGGTGATCTTAGGCTTGTGTGCGGCTGCTGGGCAATGGAAACCCATTTCATGAAGCTCCCGACAAACAGTGCTAACGTTGCTTCCAGAGGCAGTTTGGAACTCGACAGTGAGTGTTGCAACTGAGGACAGGCAATTTTTACTCGCTACCTGCTTCAACACTCGGCTGTCCCGTTCTGTGAGCTTGTGTGGCCTACCACTTTGCGGCTTAGCCGTTGTTGGAAAGGTGGCATCATATGACAGTGCCACATTGAAAGTCACTGAGCTCTTCAACAAGGCCATCCTACTGCATGGCTGTGTGTTCGATTTTATACACCTGTCAGCAACGGGTGTGGCTGAAATAGCCGAATCCACTCATTTGAAGGGTTGTCCACATACTTTTTATATATAATGTACCCATTGATTATTGAAGGATATAACTTATAAATGCCTCATGAGCTTAGTTCAACTGTCGTACCCCATTAGAACTGAAAATATAAGCTTGTTTTACTCCAATGTTTGTAAACATAGTACATGTAAACAAACACTGGACTGTATAGCCTGAAAACCTGTTTAAAACTATAATTTGATATATTGAATGGTCAGCCCTTGCATCCATAGATATGTCTATCAGTTTGAAAGTGGTTACATTTCTCCAGGCCCATCTCTTAGCTTTTTACCAAAACAGAGGAGGGGAGGTTGTTTCCACTGTTGATTTCCCCTTTAAGTGACAACTAGATTTAGATTCAGACATGTCCACTAAGTGGCTTATTATGAGTCAGAGACAGACAGACAGGTAGAAACATACATACATACATACATGCATACAGACAGACAGACAGACAGACAGACAGACAGACAGAGACAGAGACAGAGACAGAGACACAGACAGACAGACAGACAGACAGACAGGCAGGCAGGCAGACAGACAGGCAGGCAGGCAGGCAGACAGAGACAGAGACAGAGACACAGACACAGACAGACAGACAGACAGACAGACAGGCAGGCAGGCAGGCAGGCAGGCAGGCAGGAAGGCAGATACAGACAGACAGACAGACAGACAGACAGACAGACAGGCAGGCAGATACTGACAGATAGAGACAGGCAGATACAGACAGACAGACAGACAGACAGACAGACAGACAGGCAGGCATGCAGGCAGGCAGGCAGGCAGATACAGACAGACAGACAGACAGACAGACACGTGGCTTGTATGCTTCACATACACACACTGAGGGAGAGAGCATAGCCAGTTGTGTGGTGGCGTCCCCCAATGGTATTGTTATCCTTCTGTACTGACTCATAGTGCAAGCCAAGGCACCACAGAGAATACAAGCCCAAAACGGACCCAGACAGGATAACATGCACACAGAGGTGTAGACTGACAAAGGACAAGACCTTTGTCTGGGAGTAAGACCAGCAAGACAAACTAAACAGCCCGCTACCAAAATCCTGCGGTCTCTCCTTCACCGCAGCCAACGTGAGTAAAACATTTAAACGTGTTAACCCTCGCAAGGCTGCCGGCCCAGACGGCATCCCTAGCCGCGTCCTCAGAGCATGCACAGACCAGCTGGCTGGTGGGTTTACGGACATATTCAATCAATCCATATTCCAGTCTGCTGTTCCCATATGCTTCAAGATGGCCACCATTGTTCCTGTTCCCAAGAAAGCTAAGGTAACTGAGCTAAACGACTAGTGCCCCGTAGCACTCACTTCCGTCATCATGAAGTGCTTTGAGAGACTTGTCAAGGATCATATCACCTCCACCCTACCTGACACCCTAGACCCACTCCAATTTGCTTACCGCCCCAATAGGTCCACAGACGACACAATTGCAATCACACGGCACACTGCCCTAACCCATTTGGACAAGAGGAATACCTATGTGAGAATGCTGTTCATGGACTACAGCTCAGCATTTAACACCATAGTACCCTCCAAACTCGTCATTAAGCCCGAGACCCTGGGTCTCGACTCCGCCCTGTGCAACTGGGTCCTGGACTTTCTGACAGGCCGCCCCCAGGTGGTGAGGGTAGGAAACAACATCTCCACCCCGCTGATCCTCAACACTGGTGCCCCACAAGGGTGCGTTCTCAGCCCTCTCCTGTACTCCCGGTTCACCCATGACTGCATGGCCATGCATGCCTCCAACTCAATCATCAAGTTTGCAGACGACACTACAGTGCTTGATTACCAACAACAACGAGACGGCCTACAGGGAGGAGGTGAGGGCCCTCGGAGTGTGGTGTCAGAAACACAACCTCACACTCAACGTCAAAAAAACAAAGGAGATGATCATGGACTTCAGGGAACAGCCCCCTATCCACATCGACGGGACAGTAGTGGAGAAGGTGGAATGTTTTAAGTTCCTCGGCATACACATCATGGACAAACTGAAATGGTCCACCCACACAGACAGGGTGGTGAAGAAGGCACAACAGCTTCTCTTCAACCTCAGGAGGCTGAAGAAATTTGGCTGGTCACCAAAAACACTCACTAACTTTTACAGATGCACAATCGAGAGCATCCGGTCGGGCTGTATCACCGCTTCCCACAACCGCAAGGCTCTCCAGAGGGTGGTGCAGTTTGCATCCTGTCGGGCTGTATCACCGCCTGGTACGGCAACTGCTCTGCCCACAATCATAAGGCTCTCCAGAGGGTAGTGAGGTCTGCACAACGCATCACCGGGGGCAAACTACCTGCCCTCCAAGACACCTACACCACCTGATGTCACAGGAAGGCCAAAAAGATCATCAATGACAACAACCACCTGAGCCACTGCCTGTTCACCCCGCTATCATCCAGAAGGCGAGGTCAGTACAGGTGCATCAAAGCTGGGGCAGAGAGACTGAAAAACAGCTTCTATCTCAAGGCCACCAGACTGTTAAACAGCCATCACTAACATTGAGTTGCTGCTGCCAACATACTGACTCATCTCTAGCCACTTTAATAATAAAAAATTGGATGTAATAAATGTATCACTAGTCCCTTTAAACAATGCCACTTTATATAATGTTTACATACCCTACATTACTCATCTCATATGTATATACTGTACTCTATACCATCTACTGCATCTTGCCTAAGCCATTCGGCCATCGCTCATCCATATATTTATATGTACATATTCTTATTCATTCCTTACACTTGTGTGTATAAGGTAGTTGTTGTGAAATTGTTAGATTGCTTGTTAGATATTACTGCATGGTCAGAACTAGAAGCACAAGCATTTCACTACACTCGCGTTAACATCTGCTAACCATGTGTATGTGACCAATACAATTTGATTTGATTTGATCACATTCCCTTTAATCCAACGAAACAGCCCCATTCCTTACACCCACCTATTCAACAACAAGTTACTCAGGATTTAATCCTTTTAAGTCACCTTCTCTGTATATTTGTAACCCTGTTGTAGCCCAAAAAACTCAGCCAGCTAATGAATTAATAGGATATAGCCTAAAAGTAGCTTCTTATAACGGCAGGGGAAGCCAAGGGGAGGGTGGCGAGGTTGAGAGGTCGAGGTATAAAGGTGGAGGACGGAAGGTGGTAGATGCTAAAACTCACTACACAGGCACAGAGTGACGGATTACAGGGACAGCAACACCAGACAACAGACACAGTCAAGACACTGAGGTGAGTACAACGCAAGACCGGCGGACCCTGCTTTACATCAACAGCATAGCCTACTGGGGAACGATTACATCATGCATGGGGGATCATATTGTGCATGACATCTTATCTTGTCAACATCTCAGAAAACTGCATCTAATTTATATCTTAAGTGATAACTATCACGCTGATTCTAGGAATGACTGATTAGGAGATGGATGGACGAGCCATGTAGCCTTTACTGCAAGGATTGAAAATGGGTAACAGTGTGAGCAAGCTTGTCTTCCAGCCCTGCTCAGGTTAGGGATGCACTGGAACAACGACCTACACTCACTGAGGCTGCCCAGGGCTGGACTTGCCCACCTTGCTTGGTTGTCATGGAATGGGAAGGAACATTTGTCTTAACCTTTCATTGCAGATATCATTTATCAAGGGTCTTTAAAACTGATACTAGGCACAGAGTATTATCAAAAAACTGTTGTAGAACATGGTGGATTTGGCCAACTTCTTTGAATGTACAGGACATGTGATGTGTCCATTTTGAAATATATTGACATGTCACCTGTATAGACAATGGCAGCCTCGGTCAGAAATAGACAGTGCAGAGAGTTATCTCGGACAGAGCTCATTTTAAGCATATTTACATTGCAGTAGCCAATTTCATTTAGGCATTAGCTAAATCTGGTTGCAAAGAAGAGTAGGAACAAACTACTCACTGTACACAGACGTCAATTCAAGGTCTATTTTTGATTTACATTTGGTTGAGTTGTCAACTAAACGAGAATTCAATGTGAAATCAACAACAAATGTCAACGTGCCATTGGATTTAGGTTAAAAGTTGGGTGAAAAAAAGATGAAATTCCCTTATCTATTTGTTGTGATTCCGATCAGTTTTCCACATTGATTTAAGATCATCCCCAAAAATGTTTTATGTTGAAATGATTTGGGAACAACGTTGATTCAAGCAGTTTTTGCCCAGGGGGTAATTTGTCTTTGATTTGATCTGTCTAATTACCAGTGTAGCTAATCAGATTAAGGGACCAATGCATCATGTTTATCTCCCACTGATTAGTTACACTGGTTTAGACTAATCAAATCAAATACTAATTTGTTTATTTCTGCTGAAATTGTCCAGCTTCCACCATATAACTAATTTGCAACCAGGGAGGACTCTTATTTAGTTTGGAAGAGTGTTACTTGTTATTGTATCCTAATACATTTCATTAAACTGTATTTTCTACCTCTACAGACAACCTCATCCAATTAATCACAGACATGGCAAAGTGAGTATATTTTAAATTCACCAATCACCTACCAAAAGTGGCTAATTTCTACAGATATATAGAGGTAGAGTTTATTTTCAGAACATACTAAACCATAGACTGTGGCACAGAACAGAGAGAGGCTAGATTATGAATATCTATTAGTGCAGCAGGTAGCCAAGCGGTTAAGAGCGAGTAACCCAAACGTCACTGGTTTGAATCCCAGAGCTGACTAGGTGAAAAATCTGTCGATGTGCCCTTGAGCAAAGCACTTAACCCTAATTGTTCCTGTAAGTCGCCCTGGATAAGAGAATCTGCCAAATGACTAAAATGTCAATGTAATTACTTTGCTACCTTTAGCACATTTCCTGTGTCATGTAAGGATGTGTGACACTTCTAAGGTTAAGAGGATCCAGAAAGAACCTGATTAGAACGGATCATCTCTGGATTAGATGCGGAATAGAGCAGTTTGGAATTAACAGCAAACACGAGCAAAGATGTGAGCAAATAGGCAAATAGCGATGCGTGCTATACTGATTGATAAACTGATATAAGGGATTAGGCGAGGTAAAAAGGATATTAGGAATATTGAACTGATAGGATTATATTATGAGATACCATATGAAAAAACATTGTGGTTGCCTCATTGTTACGTGAAGATAGCTGGCTGTACCAGTCATGCCAGTGGCTCCCATGCCACCCTGTTTACTAATCAATCCAGAGCCTCAGTGGGAGGAGGGAGGGATGGAGGGAGGGGGAGTAGAGGCCTCATCTTTTAATTCAACTGGAACTGACAGCAGGCCAGTTAGGATAGGTCACTAAGCAACGTACTGGGATGGCTCAGTAAGGATAGCAATCACAAAAAGTGCAGTGAGTTTTAAGACTGTAAAGACCCACTGCCACTATGGATGATAACTAACTAATACCACTAAGTGGAATTAGACGGAGGGCATGTGGGACCAGGCTATGGAAGATTCTAATGATGACAGGGTTTAGGTTAAGACAACATGTGTCCTACAATGAATGGAGGACACAATTAATAGTTATATTGCATGATACAGATTTGTTGAATCCAATCTAGTGTCTAAACTTCATATCACCCTCTCTCTGTAGGATCTACAAGAAGACCAGCGGCAACGGATCGGTAAGGACCCCCTCTGACATCATAGCTGTGAGACACACTGGTCGAGGCCTGCTCTGATGCACTTATCGCATACCAGAGCAGGAATCCATAGGCTTCCTCTAACCGAGCCAACTTACAAACGGCACTGCGATTCCTCAGGCTCCATCAAGATAACTGAGATTAGGCCTATCTATATGGTGTTGATTACAGACAGGAAGTAACGTCTCTCTATCCCTTTCTCCTTTTCCCAGATTGCTCTCTACCTGGGGAAGAGAGACTTCGTGGACCATGTGGAGGCTGTTGATATCGTCGGTGTGTTATAAAGTTATCTCTGAATATCTTTGCACTTTACTAATCTAAGGCTAGTGTATCTGTGTGTGTGTGTGTGTGTGTGTGTGTTTGTGTGTGTTTTTCATACATATATCTTCTCTTGCAGATGGTGTGATCAAGGTTGACCCCGCTGAACTTGAAGGCAGGAAAGGTAACATTTAGTTGATTTCACTGTATCTATTGAACCAGGAAAGATGCATGAAGTCAAATTCAGCCCATCGAGGTTCAGTCTTGATATCAAAGATCTATCTCTAATCTCGTTGCAGTATGGGTGTATCTAGCATGCTCCTTCCGTTATGGTAGTGACGACCTGGACCTGATCGGGATGAACTACAGAAAAGACATCTGGATACAGAGGCAGCAGATCTACCCTGTTGTTGGCACCAAACCAGCCAACACCCCCATGCAGGAGGCCCTCCTGAAGAAATGTGAGGACCAAGGCCATGCCTTCACTTTCAATGTGAGTTTCACTGTGTGTTTCCTTCCGTCTCATCCTTCACACGGCATCACATAAAAAATATATTATGTCTGTGCATAGCTCACTGTTCAGCCACACAACGTGTAATCTCGGTCCGCACTCTTAGGGGATGTTGCAAACCACATCAAAGACTTTTGTCACAATGGACATTCCCATTAATGGCCCAGTGCAGTCCAAAACTTGATTTTCCTGTGTTTTATATAGATGTTATATATACACTGTGAAGTTGGAATAATACTGTGAAATTGGTAAAATTATCATAATGCCCTTTCAGTGTAAGACTGCCTGAAATGTAAGCATGTTTTGGTGGGAGGGAGTTTTGGCCTGCCTGGTGACATCAGCAGTAAATTAAATAAATTAAGTAAATTAGTTAATAGACCAATAACAAAGACAGTTCCATACCTCTTTGCCAATAACAGATAGTTTTCAGTTTTCCCCTCCCTACTCAGACCACTCCCAGACAAGATTAGCAAGATTCTTGCTTGAGAAATTGCTATTTGCTAATACCATTTTAATTGAAAACAATCACAGTAATGTACTAAATTGTTACCCAGAAATGATATGATATTGAGATAAAAACGGCTACATTGGACCTTTGAAGGAAATGGACATCCTAGCCTGTTGGTTTGTATCCATCCACACCTGATCACTTCTTACTTCCTGTCCGTTTCAGATTGATACCAACCTACCATGCTCAGTCGGCCTTCAGCCTGCACCAGAGGATGTCGGCAAGGTACGTTTTTCTCCTCTCGCTCTCTCTCTAATCTTCTCTCTATTTCTTCTTTTTCACTCTCTCGATTTGATCATTTAATCAAAGACAAATCACTCCTTTGTTTCCTACCTCTGCAGGCTTGTGGTGTCGACTATGAGGTGAAAGCCTACATCGCCAATGAGGCAGACGACCCTGATGAGAAAATTAACAAGAAGTGCGTATCAGTGGAATTCCACTACTGTGCATACCATTTGCTGTTGCCAGTAATCAGATGAGTGTGTGTTCTGATGGTTGTCTCCCTCTCTTCCTCTCTCCTGTCAGGGACACTTGCCGTCTGATCATTCGTAAGATCCAGTTTGCCCCAGGAACAATACCTGCTGGACCCCAGGCTGACATCAGCAAGAACTTCATGATGTCTGACAAGCTAGTCCACCTGGAGGCCTCTATAGAGAAGGAGGTAGGCCTGTAGCCCTTCCATTGATTAGACTTGTATCCTGTCAGCCTAGGAGAACGTTGATTACTGTGCTGGTTTTCTGTTGATGGATCATTCTGTATGATACCTGTTTATTTGAACATGTTTGCTTTCCTTTGGTGACTTTCAGCTCTATTTCCATGGAGACCCAATCCCTGTAAAAGTCAAAATCAACAACGAAACCGCAAAAGTGGTGAAGAAAATAAAAATAACAAGTGAGTCAACGTAAAAGTGGATTTGACGTGAGTTTTCTGTTCTGATTGGCTTCGTTTGGTAGAGCATGGCGCTTGCAACACCAGGATTGTGGGTTTGATTCATGGGGCAACCCATACGTAAAATGTATGCACAGATGACTGTAAGTCGCTTTGGAGAAAAATGTCTGCAAATATATATATTATTCTCTGGCATGATTGCGTGTGTGTTTCAACTCTTGTTTCTGACCAACACACATCTTTCTGACCAGTTGACCAGACAACAGAGGTGCTGCTTTACCAAGCAGACAAATATACCAAGACTGTTCTGAATGAGGAATTTGCGTAAGTCAAGAACGCATTCATTCCATTTCTACTGTAATGTAGAATTACTAAGCCTTGTGTCTATAACCCAATACTGAGTCAAACAATAAAGTGTATTTTGATTCTCACTGTTGGTGGATCACAACTTCCTGTTTGTGTGGTCGTCCTGCGCAGGGAGGAAGTAAAAGGAGAATCCACCCTGGAGAAGACGTTCACGGTGATCCCTCTTCTGTCCAACAACAAAGAGAAGCGTGGTCTGGCCGTGGACGGCAGACTAAAGGATGAAGATACCAACCTGGCTTCTACCACACTGTGAGTCAGTGAGTTACCCAAGACATACACTACTGTTCAAAAGTTTGGGGTCACTTAGAAATGTCTTTGTTTTTGAAAGAAAAGCTCAACTGGTGTTTTGCGGGTACTATTTAATGAAGCTACCAGTTGAAGACTTGTGAGGCATCTGTTTCTCAAACTATACACTCTAATGTACTTGTCCTCTTGCTCAGTTCTGCACCGGGGCCTCTCACCCCTCTTTCTATTCTGGTTAGCCAGTTTACTCTGTTCTGTGAAGGGAGTAGTACACAGCGTTGTACGAGATCTTCAGTTTCTTGGCAATTTCTCGCATGGAATAGCCTTCATTTCTCAGAACAAGAATAGACTGACGAGTTTCAGAAGAAGGTTCTTTGTTTCTGGTCATTTTGAGCCTGTAATCGAACACACAAATGCTGATGCTCCAGATACTCAACTAAAGAAGGCCAGTTTTATTGCTTATTTAATCAGAACAACAGTTTCCAGCTGTGCTAACATAATTGCTAAAGTGTTTACTAATGATCAATTAGCCTTTTAAAATGATAAACTTGGATTATCTAACACAACGTGGCATTGGAACACAAGAGTGATAGTTGCTGATAATGGGCCTATGTAGATATTCCATTTTTTTTTAAAAATCCCATTAAAAAATCAGCTGTTTCCAGCTACAATAGTAATTTACAACATTAACAATGTCTACACAGTATGTCTGATCAACTTGATGTTATTTTATTGGACAAAAAATAATTTTCTTTCAAAAACAAGGACATTTCTAAGGGACCCCAAACTTTTGAACTGTGGTGTATCTCCACCACACCCCGCTCTCCTTCTGTAGATGATGATAAAAAAACCTTTTCTGCATCATCATCTATTGTCAAAAAGCCTGAGGTAACCCATCCCTGTTCTGTCCTCCCCTCTCCTAGCATTCGTCCTGGCATGGATAAAGGAATGCAGGGAATCTTAGTTGCTTACAAAATCAAGGTGAACCTCTTGGTCTCCAGCGGAGGCCTCTTGGGAGGCCTAACAGCCAGGTAAGAACAGGAGATGATATATGACATGTGCACTTTATTACATGACAAACACAGAGTACACATGGGAAACTGTTGAGTGTGAAAAACACAGCAGCGTTGCAGTACTTTACACAAACCGGCGTGCCTGGCACCTACTACCATACCCTGTTCAAAGGCACTTGAATGTTTTTGTCTTGCCCATTCACCCTCTCAGTGGCACACATACACATTTCTCAATCATATCTCAAGGCTTAAAAATCCTTCTTTAACCTGTCTTTTCCCCTTCATCTACATTGATTGAAGTGGATTTCACCTGGTCAGTCTATGTCATGGAAAGAGCAGGTGTTCTTAATGTTTGGTCACTCGGTGTACATGAATGTCAGCATGGTTTTGTTGGAGAAACATGATTATGTTGCCCACTGATAATGTACATTTTGTTTCGCCACAGTGATGTCGGAGTAGAATTACCTTTGGTATTGATGTCTCCCAAACCTGCAGATGTGTAAGTATGACTCTACCACCTGGTTTATCAGTGTGAAATGGGGGATTCATACGTGATGATATTCTGGCATGAGTGACAATTTCAGTTTTCCATTGAGTCTATAGTTTCTAATTGTTTCCACAAGAATGTTGATCTTATGTGTGTTTGTGCATTTATGAACTGCAGCCCAGTGGAATAAATGCCTCTGTGGTGCAGGTGAGGTCACTCTCAATGTCACATGTTTTCGGCCCGATATTCACTTCTTCAAGGGATACAAAAACATTATTATTTGGTGATAGTGGGAAAGGGTTGAAATAGTTGCAGTTAAAGAAACATTTTCCATGGTTGCTCATTGGATACACTGTCAAGGTATAGAAATAGCTCTTAAAGAAGTGCACAATGTCAACACAATGTATCCTCTTGATATGCTTGTGTATTGTGCTACTGAACGATCATACACTTGGATACATATGTCAATTAGGATGATATAGAGACACCGCTGTCATGGCCGCGGGAAGATGTTTTGGATTGGGTAATAATAGTTATTAAATATTTTTTATTTAAGCAGGCAAGTCAGATAAGAACAAATTCTTATTTTACCCATGACAGACAACCCCGGCTAATTGCGCACCACCCTATTGGACTCCCGATCACAGCCAGTTGTGATACAGTCCAGGATCGAACCATGTTCTGTAGTGTCGCCTCTAGCACTGAGATGCAGTGCCTTAGAGCGCTGCGCCACTCGGAAGGAGGTGCTGCAGCACCCTCAACACCCCTACTTCCCACGGCTATGACTGCTGTAGTACAATGCACAAGATATCATGGTTTGATAGTGGACTCAAAAAGAGAGAAAAACTATTGAACAGAACAACCACATATTCAAGCAATTCCTTGTCAGATAGCTGATGTGATGTTGTGTTTGTCCATGTCTCCCCCTCTAGAACGGATGTAAAATTTGAGTAGATTCCCCAACAGAAGATGCAGAAGGACGATCAGTAAGAGCAACAGCAACAGACTCGCTGAAAGGACAACTGACACCAAAGAAACTAAGCACCAATAACATATAGCAGAGACCCAAGAGGATCACAACAACAATATTGCTTTCTCTCTTGCTTAGACCCTTCATCAGCATTACACCTACTGATGAGGGCACACTGGGATGGCATCATATAGCAGATAGATGAGGGCTCTGAGTCCCCTTGAACGAAACACAATTAATTACTAGCCACTATAGGTCCAAAAGTAATTTCAATAGTTTAAATTGTTTTGCTTTTTAAAGTGAACTCTACAATAAAGAGTATTTAACAGCTATTTATTTTTTTGCACACATGATGGTATCTCAAAAGGAACTGTACCAGCATATGAGAGTTATATGAACAGGTGGGGAGCAGTGGGTGGGGAGAAGGCTGTGGCACTCTACATTTCAGTAATTTACCAAACACACCTATCCAGAGCAACTTAGTGAGTGCATCCATTTTCATGTTGGTCCCTCATGGGAATCGAACCCTCAACCCTGGCATAGCAAGTGCCATGCTCTACTAGCTGAGCTACACAGGATCATGTCTTATTCAACAACAAAAAAATAAAAAGATGTTCACCTCCTACTTCCTGTGTCAAATCTTTAGTGTATCTCCTCACTGTCTTCTGTTAGTTCACCTCTTCTTTCCTCTGATTACGATAAACAATTCCCCACAGCCATCAAAGCCATTCCAAACACATGACAATCTGCAAACAACAAAGGATGTTGGGCCAATTGCATGTCTTTCAATGCAATAAACTCTTGCATTTTGTCAACCTCAAACAAACAACGTCTGAACACAATCAACCACACCCCCCAAACAATTATCAAGACAGCATGGGGTTTCAAATGGGTCTGAAACAAATGACAAGCACAAGTACAAACTGGAACGCGGTGATTTTAGATCTTTCAAACTAATTAGGGCCCCTGGGAAGCATGGACCAAAACTATGGTTCCTAGCGTGTCACACATGGACTATGACTAATGCAGTCACATAAGCCCACAGACAAATAATTCAGAACATTTAAACCATTAGCTACAAAGCAAATTGTAGCACCATCACTTGTTCATTGTTGCTTGCACCGAGGGTCAGGAGAAAGAGGAGTCTGTGACGGTAGAAATTACATTTTTGGAAAAAGTGGAGCACTGCCTTTTGGCTGATCCATTTGTGGTTTCAGGGTGGGTGAAAACAAGAGTTGGGTGCTGTGGAATCAGTAAAAGTAACCAAAAGTGCTCTTGTGATAATTGTTTGTGTTTCTGCTGGTCATAGGTAGCAGGCGCTCCGTGTTAAATGAATGGGGTCAAGAGATGTGATTTGTTCTGCTCTCAAGAAAAGGGTGCCATTGAAAGGAGTGATTACTGGGGTAGCGGTGAATGTACCCAGTGTTTGTGATGCTCGTTGTTTGGTGAGACGCAGACAGGGTGGCACGAGTGGTGAAACAAATTAGTCATTGTCTGTCCTTTTAAGTTTGGATGTTGAGTCTTTGCTTGACAAAGTGATGTTAGGATATGGAAGTAATCCCATACAAGCATTTGTGCAGAAAACATTACGTGGTTACAGGTGTCAAGCTTATGGGCATGTGGCAGCAGTGTGTAGGAGGGAGGTTCCTAGGTGTGAGAAATGTGCAGAAGGGTATGAGACAAAGGAATGTGTAGCATGGGGGAAAGTAGTGGTATGTGTTAATTGTAGTGGTGCCCATGGGGCTGGGGATCAGAAATGTCCCGTGTGAGAGATGCAGGTTGAGGTTTCCAGGGTCAGAGTAGTGCAGAAGTTGTCGTATGCTGAGGCATTGAAGGATGTAGAGGAAGATTGGTCTAGGGGAGGGATCCTGAGAGGAGTGGTGTGAGTAATAGATCTGTACCAATACTGAGGGCCAACAAGTGATATAGATTTTGTGACTGTAGGGTTAGATGATAGGGGATTTGTTGATTTTCATAAATAATTTTTTTAAGCAAAGTACAAGGTAGTTATACTCCAGTCTAGTAGGTGGCGGTAATGCAAAGTTTATCAGATGCCAACCGCCGCGTTAAACCTTATCAAATAAGAAGACTTGTCCATTGGGCTGCATTTTGAACTCATAAAAGACGCACACTCCTCCACTTACACTTGCCTTATGCCCTTGGGGGAATCCTCGCGGCTATTTGTTTTGTTGGTCCAATTTTTATTTTCTTTTTATATTTTGTTATATATTTTGTTATTTTTAAGCAGGTAGGCTAGTTGAGAACAAGTTCTCATTGGCAACTGTGACCTGGCCAAGATAAAGCAAAGCAGTTTGACACATACAACAAGACAGAGTTACACATGGAATAAACAAACATAAACTTGTCCATCAATAATAGAGTAGGACAATCTATATACAGCATGTGCAAATGAGGTAGGATAAGAGAAGTAAAGGCAATAAATAGGCCATGGTGATGAAGTAATTACAATATAGCAATTAAACACTGGAATGGTAGGGTGTGTAGAAGATGAATGTGCAAGTAGAGATACTGGGGTGCAAAGGAGCAAGATAAATAAATAAATACAGTATGGGGATGAGGTAGATTATATGGGCTATTTACAGATGAGCTATGTACAGCCAACGAGAGCATACAGGTCTTGTTGGCTCGTGGGTAGTATTTGGGGCTTTGGTGACAAAACGGATGGCACTGTGATAGACTGCATCCAATATAATGTAGAGTAGAGTGTTGGAGGCCATTTTGTAAATAACATCGCCGAAGTCGAGGATCGGTAGGATGGTCAGTTTTACACGGGTATGTTTGGCAGCATGAGTGAAGGATGCTTTGTTGCGAAATAGGATGCCAATTCTAGATTTAATTTTGGATTGGAGAAGTTTAATGTGAGTCTGGAAGGAGAGTTTACAGTCTAACCTAGGTATTTGTAGTTGTCCACATATTCTAAGTCAGAATCGTCCAGAGTAGTGATGCTGGACAGGTGGGCAGGTGCGGGCAGCAAACGGTTGAAGAGCATGCATTTAGTTTTATTAGCATTTAAAAGCAGTTGGAGGCCACAGAAGGAGTGTTGTATGACATTGAAGCTCGTTTGGAGGTTTGTTAACACAGTGTCCAAAGAAGGCCAGAGGTATACAGAATGATGTCGTCTGCGTAGAGGTGGATCAAAGAATCACCAGCAGCGAGAGCGACATCATTGATGTATACAGAGAAGAGAGTCGGCCCGAGAATTGAACCCTGTGGCACTCCCATAGAGACTGCCAGAGGTCCGGACAACAGGCCCTCCGATTTGACACACTGAACTCTATCGGAGAAGTAGTTGGTGAACCAAAGCGAGGCAATCATTTGAGAAACCAAGGCTGTTGAGTCTGCCAATAAGAATGTTGTGATTGACAAGAGTCGAAAGCATTAGCCAGGTCGATGAATACGGCTGCATAGTAATGTCTCTTATCGATGGCGGTTATGATATAATTTAGGACCTTGAGTGTGGCTGAGGTGTACCTATGACAAGCTCTGAAACAAGATTGCATAGCGGAGAAGGTACGCTGAGATTCAAAATGATCTGTTTGTTAACTTGGCTTTCAAAGACCCTAGAAAGGCAGGGTAGAATAGATATAGGTCTGTAGCAGTTTGGGTCTAGAGTGTCACCCCCTTTGAAGAGGTAATAGGGGTTGCAACAATTTCGGCAGATAATTTTACAAAGAGAGGGTCCAGATTGTCTAGTCGCTAAGAAAAGTCAGCCAAAACTTAAAACCAATGTTAATATGGAGAAGTCAACATACAAGTGTAAGTAAAAATTAATGTAAAATTATGCTACTAATGCACATGACGACTCAAACACGTATCATAAAAGTAATGATGTTTTTGTTTGGTTAGCTTTTGAAAACATTAACTTGAGCACATATCTTTTCCTGATATCACACTTATACATCGTCATTTTCCATTTACCTGATATAGTAGGTTGGCTAACATGTCATGTCTGCAGATCAAATCTAATCAAATCAAATGTTATTTGTCACATGCGCCGAATACAACAGTGAAATGATTACTTACAAGCTCTTAACCAACAGTGCTTTAAGAAGTTAAGAAAAAATAAGTAAAAAATAGAAAAGAAAAGTAACAAATAATTAAACAGTAGCAGTAAAATAACAATAGCGAGGTTATTTACAGGGGGTACCGGTACAGAGTCAATGTGCGGGGGCACCGGTTAGGCGAGGTAATTGAGGTAATATGTACATGTACATAGAGTTAAAGTGACTATGCACAGATAATAAACAGAGAGTAGCAGCAGCGTAAAAGAGGGGTCTGGGTAGCCCTTCGATGAGGTGTTCAGGAGTCTTATGGCTTGGAGGTAGAAGCTGTTAAGAAGCCTTTTGGAGAACTAGGGTGGATGAAGTCTTCCTCTGACACCGCCTGGTATAGAGGTCCTGGATGGCAGGAAGCTTGACATCATTGATGTATACAGAGAAGAGAGTCGGCCCGAGAATTGAACCCTGTGGCACTCCCATAGAGACTGCCAGAGGTCCGGACAACAGGCCCTCCGATTTGACACACTGAACTCTATCGGAGAAGTAGTTGGTGAACCAAAGCGAGGCAATCATTTGAGAAACCAAGGCTGTTGAGTCTGCCAATAAGAATGTTGTGATTGACAAGAGTCGAAAGCATTAGCCAGGTCGATGAATACGGCTGCATAGTAATGTCTCTTATCGATGGCGGTTATGATATAATTTAGGACCTTGAGTGTGGCTGAGGTGTACCTATGACAAGCTCTGAAACAAGATTGCATAGCGGAGAAGGTACGCTGAGATTCAAAATGATCTGTTTGTTAACTTGGCTTTCAAAGACCCTAGAAAGGCAGGGTAGAATAGATATAGGTCTGTAGCAGTTTGGGTCTAGAGTGTCACCCCCTTTGAAGAGGTAATAGGGGTTGCAACAATTTCGGCAGATAATTTTACAAAGAGAGGGTCCAGATTGTCTAGTCGCTAAGAAAAGTCAGCCAAAACTTAAAACCAATGTTAATATGGAGAAGTCAACATACAAGTGTAAGTAAAAATTCATGTAAAATTATGCTACTAATGCACATGACGACTCAAACACGTATCATAAAAGTAATGATGTTTTTGTTTGGTTAGCTTTTGAAAACATTAACTTGAGCACATATCTTTTCCTGATATCACACTTATACATCGTCATTTTCCATTTACCTGATATAGTAGGTTGGCTAACATGTCATGTCTGCAGATCTAATCTAATCAAATCAAATGTTATTTGTCACATGCGCCGAATACAACAGTGAAATGATTACTTACAAGCTCTTAACCAACAGTGCTTTAAGAAGTTAAGAAAAAATAAGTAAAAAATAGAAAAGAAAAGTAACAAATAATTAAACAGTAGCAGTAAAATAACAATAGCGAGGTTATTTACAGGGGGTACCGGTACAGAGTCAATGTGCGGGGGCACCGGTTAGGCGAGGTAATTGAGGTAATATGTACATGTATGTAACAGTACAAATTTAGACCGTCCCCTCGCCCATACCCGGGCGCGAACTAGGGACCTTCTGCACACATCAATAGTCACCCTCGAAGCATCGTTACCCATCGCTCCACAAAAGCCGCGGCCCTTGCAGAGCAAGGGGAACTACTACTTCAAGGTCTCAGAGCAAGTGACGTCACTGATTGAAACGCTATTTAGCGCCCACGCTAACTAAGCTAGCCATTTCACATCTGTTACACTCACCCCCCTTTTGACCTTCCTCCTTTTTCCGCAGCAACCAGTAATCCGGGTCAACAGCATCAATGTAACAGTATCATTTTAAACCGTCCCCTCGCGCATACCCGGGCGCGAACTAGGGACCTTCTGCACACATCAACAGTCACCCTCGAAGCATCGTTACCCATCGCTCCACAAAAGCCGCGGCCCTTGCAAAGCAAGGGGAACTACTACTTCAAGGTCTCAGAGCAAGTGACGTCACTGATTGAAACGCTATTTAGCGCCCACGCTAACTAAGCTAGCCGTTTCACATCTGTTACATGTACATAGAGTTAAAGTGACTATGCACAGATAATAAACAGAGAGTAGCAGCAGCGTAAAAGAGGGGTCTGGGTAGCCCTTCGATGAGGTGTTCAGGAGTCTTATGGCTTGGAGGTAGAAGCTGTTAAGAAGCCTTTTGGAGAACTAGGGTGGATGAAGTCTTCCTCTGACACCGCCTGGTATAGAGGTCCTGGATGGCAGGAAGCTTGGCACCAGTGATGTACTACCCTTTGTAGTGCCTTTCGGTCAGAGGCCGAGCAGTTGCTATACCAGGCAGTGATGCAACCAGTCAGCATGCTCTCTATGGTGCAGATGTAGAACCTTTTGAGGATCTGAGGACCCATGCCGAATCTTTACAGTCTCTTGAGGGGGAATAGGTTTTGCCGTGCCCTCTTCACGACTGTCTTAGTGTGTTTAGACCATGATAGTTTGTTGGTGATGTGGACACCAAGGAACTTGAAGCTCTCAACCTGCTCCACTGCAGCCCCGTCAGTGAGAATGGGGCGTGCTCGGCCCTCCTTTTCCTGTAGTCCACAATCATCTCCTTTGCCTTGATCACGTTGAGGGAGCGGTTGTTGTCCTGGCACCACACGGCCAGGTCTCTGACCTCCTCCCTATAGGCTGTCACTGTTGTTCTTGGGCACAGGGACTATGCTGCCCTACCAAGCAAAAATGCAGTAACTGATTATAGTGTGGAAATGAGAAAAATGGCTTGTATTTAACTTGGTTTCACAGTATGCAGTTACTGCTAACATGACCCCCAATTTCTCCAAAACACAATACAATAGAGGCAGGATACTTGTCCACATAATTAAGCATGTATTTAATATAGCAAAAATGACATTAACTCATTTTTGGGAGCTGTCTTTTAGCCAAGATATGAAATGCAATCATAATTGACTGCACATATATAAGGCACACTGTTGGGAAGAACGAGTGACACATTTCCGGGTAAGATAGATCCATTTGAAATTAATGAATTCTTCCCTCGACCGTTGCCCTGCAAGTGCAAGACGTCATCAGAAGTGTCCACTTAATTTGAGGGCTGAGGGGATAGGGTGTGTCTTTTAAGTGTTTGGAATGCAGTCCCTGCACTTTTTGGTACTCGTAGTCTGTCCGTCAGGGGGTGCTGGCTCGCGCGTCACAATTTCACATACAGAACTAGCATACACACAGCACGCAACAAAAGCTAGGCTATCGATATACTACCCTGTCTCTCTTTCCCGTCGAGACAGCTTAGGAAATTGGCAATATAGCTAGCCAGCTGTTATTTATCGTTTAATAAAGATGTCGACCACGACCGGCGGTGGAGAGTTTGGCAACCCCCTGCGGAAATTCAAGCTCGTATTCTTAGGCGAACAAAGTGGTAAGTGGAGGTCTTTTCAGCAGAGCATGTGAGTATTTGTTTTGGTGAGAGTACCGCTATCTGACGTTAGCCTGGCTGTTAGCTAGCCAGGCCGAAACAGAACGATTATGCTAAACGACGCCTTGTTATGTTAGTTAGCTATATGTTAGCCAAGGGAACTTGCTTACTAGCTAACGTTATCCCATTGAATCAGCAAAAATGGGTTGCTTGAGTTCATGTTGCCAAAGATATTGGTGGATAAAGCTATCTAGCTAATTTAGGTACTAGCTAACGTTAGCTTGGTAATATATTTGGTCGTATCCCGTAACTAACTAACGTTAAGATACTGAACTGTCGGTGTCATTCACGAGTTCAAGTTACATTCTTTCCATTTGATGTGAATGTTTTTCTGTTTACTTGGTATCTAACTTCAGCTTGTGTGGGTGGAGTCAGTTTGCTAAGCCACGTCTGTCAGAGGGGAGCCAGTTGAGGCTGCTAACTCACTGAGCCTTTTATTCAACCTTGGCTATTTCCTGTGACAAACGTCAACATTCAGAGAAATAAACCAGACATATGCTATATTATTTCTTCAAACAAATATTAATTCAGATTTGCATAGCCCCAAAACGGTATATCGATTTCCCAGTCCATTTTAGCTAGCTAACGTTAGCTAGTTATCGCCTTCATTCGTGGCTCCACCCTTTGCCAGCTCAGCGTGGGTCAGTACTCCAACGCCTAGTTTTTCGATTTATCATGGAAATAAACAATACCATCACATATATCACTGTCAGTATTGTGTTTTAAATAGCTAAATGTTTATTATAAAGGTACGTTTTATTGCTTTTCCTCACGAATTACAGTTGCAGAGGATCATGCAGAATTTAGAAAATGTCAATGTAAACGAAATGTTCTGTCTTTACAGTGGGAAAGACATCGCTTATCACCAGGTTTATGTATGACAGCTTTGACAACACCTATCAGGTACATTATCTTGTCTCAAGTAATGGTAATTCATTGCATGTAACTAACACATCAATCAAATGTATTTATAAAGCCCTTCTTACATCAGCTGATATCTCAAAGTGTTGTACAGAAACCCAGCCTAAAACCCCAAACAGCAAGCAATGCAGGTGTAGAAGCACGGTGGCTAGGAAAAACTCCCTAGCAAGGCCGAAACCTAAAGAGGAACCAGGTTCTGAGGGGTGGCCAATCCTCTTCTGGCTGTGTCGGGTAGAGATCATAACAGAACATGGCCAAGATGTTCAAATGTTCATAGATGACCAGCAGGGTCAGATAATAATAATCACAGTGGTTGTAGAGGGTGCAACAGGTCAGCACCTCAGGAGTAGATGTCAGTTGGTGTTTCATAGCTGATCATTCGGAGTATCTCTACTGCACCTGCTGTCTCTAGAGTTTAAAACAGCAGATCTGGGACAGGTAGCACGTCCGGTGAACAGGTCAGGGTTCCATAGCTGCAGGCAGAACAGTTGAAACTGGAGCAGCAGCACCACCAGGTGGACTGGGAGAAAGGAGTCATCAGGCCAGGTAGTCCTGAGGCATGGTCCTAGGGCTCAGGTCCTCCGAGGAAAAAGGGTAACATTAGTTGGCATCCACACCACTCTGAGCTTTGGGTTGTTTTGCTTGGTGGAAATGTCTGCCTTTGAGAGCCATGTTCTGTTTTTTGTAACCTGATTATAGCTTGCATACAATATGATAAAAAACTGGGGGGGGGGGGAACAAGGACACAAGGCCATATTTTTATTTGGCTTATTGTTGAATGTAGTACAGTCATGCAGTTTGGTAGTGATATCTGAGGAGAATGTTTTTTGTCTTGCAGGCAACAATTGGCATAGACTTTTTATCGAAAACGATGTATCTGGAAGATCGTACGGTAAGTACAACTTGGCTTCTATATCATCTGCATCACTTGAAACCATTTCACATGTCCCTTAAGTTTGTGCCCATATGAGATCATTGTATATCCCCCTCCAAGCCACTGTCAAAAAGGGGCTTAGGTAGTCTCCTTTTTATCTAATCCTGACTAGACTGCTTGTTTAAAGCATGGACGTAGATGCACTATGAGTTGCAGTTTCATTATCAGTTTTCATTTAGCCCATGTTTTCTTTCCTACCATGATTCTGTTTTTAGTTCCATCATCATACGTTTTTGTCTCTGTCCACCCCTCCCCTCCATCCCCATGGCTGGGTTTCGAACTGTGTCCGCTCCTCGGTTTGTTGTGTGGTTGGCCACAGATTCGGCTCCAGCTGTGGGATACAGCCGGGCAGGAGCGGTTCCGCAGTCTCATCCCCAGCTACATCAGAGACTCAGCCGCTGCTGTGGTGGTTTATGACATAGCAAGTAGGTATCACCTCCCTGCCCTTCCCTCAGTGGACGGAAGGGGAGAACAGGGCAAACAGCATGTCCGCAGCTTGGCAACGTCACTGGACTGTAGTAATGAAAATAGCCTCCTAGTGCTTCAGGGCTTCCATTGTCTGAGAATTATGTGCTACCATAAAGTCAGTAGATATTATAAATTACATTGTTGGTGCAATGGTTCCAAATAGGCCAATAGAGTGGAATGGTATACCTCCAAGTACATCCAGTGGTGATTGTGCTTGTGGAAATGTTGTCCCTAAAGGGGCTTGTCTAAGGAATGGGGGAAATGCTTTCCTTGCTCCAAATGCATTGATTTAGAACATTTGCCATCTGTACTAGGTAACTAAAAAGTGTCAACATTGGGAACAGGTCATCTGCTAGCTACATGGGAAAGCTTTTTCCTAATCCAGGATGCATGAGCATTTCCGCCTCTGCTGCCATGATGTTCTCTTGCAACTATTTTATGTCGTTCCTCTTTTCCATTTTCCCTTTCCGTCTGTCCCGTTTCCTTCTCCTCCGTCCCACTCCCCAGGTCCGACTCCAGCTCTGGGACACTGCTGGACAGGAGCGTTTCCGTAGTCTCATTCCCAGCTACATCCGCGACTCCACCATCGCTGTGGTGGTTTATGACATCACCAGTGAGTTAGAGCTGTGCTCTCGTCACTGTAATGGGGGGGCGGGGTCAACTGGGATATTACATTGGGAAGGATGCTGTCATAAGACAGTAGCAAACCTCAGCAACACTACTCATACATTAGAAGCTGTTATTATTGGAGGCATTTAGTGTCGCCATGTAGGGACTTTAATGATGCAACTTCATGGAGGTTAGGGAGTTTTCCCTTGTATTAACAGTGGCGTGGGGACTACTATTCCTTTGTGCTTAAACTTAACTTACTGTCTACTTTTGCTTACTAACACCTGGCTACTGTGTGTTCACTCCTCTGCTGAAATCAACTGTACTTTCAATGAGGAGCAATGACTGTTCTGATTAGCAAATGTATCTAACGTGTTCATATCCCCTTCACCCGGAGTTCAAACCTCATAAGATATTTAAAGTGATCATGCTCACTCTGTATGCATTCTGAATTGCTAATGTTCTTCCACTCAGACCTCAATTCATTCCAGCAAACCTCTAAGTGGATTGATGATGTCAGAACAGAGAGAGGAAGTGATGTCATTATCATGCTTGTGGGAAACAAAACAGACCTGGCTGATAAAAGGTACATGGTGTGTGTGTGTGTGTGGAGAGTAGTTGATGAGGTGGTAAACGGCAATGTGGTCCCTGAACTGGATATTGACCTATTTGACAACCGTTGTATGTGTGAACACTTTGTCTCAAAGCCTGGTTCCTCCTCCCTCGATTGTATTTGGCATCCCATCTTATTTAGATTTGAATGAGTATATTGGGCACAACATTCATTTTCAAGTGTTTTCTGTTTTTGATCTATTGAACTTTACTCCATGTTCACCCTGCTTACTATTTGGTTAAACGTTTCTTTTTTTTGGTCAAATTTTGGTTTTATCAACATTTGTTTTGTTCCCTTTCCCCGGTGTCTCCCCATGTCACTTTGATTTGGTGTCCACTCCCAACCCCCTGACACCACCCTCCCCTCCTGTCCCTCCCCCTGGGACCATGGCAGACAAGTGTCTGTAGAGACTGCAGAAAGGAAAGCTCGTGAACTCAATGTGATGTACATAGAGACCAGTGCCAAGGCTGGCTATAACGTCAAACAGGTGGGTTTCCAGTTACCACCAGCAGGTGTTCAAACAGCCTCCAGAACTGCTCATTATGCTCCCCCTTAGGAAGAGTAATTTGTCATGTACTATGTGGATTAATGTTTAATGTGGACCAAGTGACTGTGCTGTGAGTGACTTTGGATTCCCTCTATAGCGTGTCAAGCTGTTTCATCTTTTCTCAGCAAAGCTGCTCCCTCCTATCCGTTTGTCTCTCAGAGGCATGGCCAAACTAACCCTCTCTCTTTCTAACCAAAAACTCTGAGCTCTTCGTTTTCTCTCCATCTCCCCCTTTCCCTCTCGGCCTGTCCTCTTTCATGTCTGTCTATCCCTCCATTTCTCCACCTCTCGGCTGTGGCCTGAGCAGACAGATCACCACGGAAGAGGGCGAGCAGAGAGCTAAGGAACTGAATGTCATGTTCATTGAAACCAGCGCAAAGACTGGCTACAATGTCAAACAGGTAGAGCTTCTGTTCACTCAGGATAGTCCAGCCCAATCTGCCCTCCTAGACTATTTTCACAACTTGTAGTTTTCCCTTCTCTTTTCACTTGACTCCGCATGGCCTGTCCTCCTTGTCCTCTCTGCGTTGTGATTCACTTCAGTGCTCAGGTGTTGTGTTGACGTTCACGTCCATTGTTTTAGAACGCTTCGGCATCAATTGTACTGCGCTGTCTGGCTCCATGTTTTTTTTTCTTATTTTGCCTCGTTCCACAAAATGTCTGCTTGTGTTTCTCACTGTTTGGCACGGAGCCATCAACAGGCTTATTGAATGGGGATAGAATCTAAATAATCACATGACTAATTTGACGCAAGTTAACGACTCTTAACGTGTTAAATGGGACATCTTCCAAGATGAATGTGTAATAAATATCAGGATCAATTTTGTCATGTAGCCCCATGTACTGTAGATTTATTTGTATTTTTATTGTGTGAAATGATCTCTTATAAATATTGACTTACCATCTAGGCTGTAACTGTTATGTGGCCAACATTACATTATTGATGCACTGTGTGGTACGGCTGTTTTGCTCCACTGTTTCCTTTCTTGTGATTCCTCAGCTGTTTCGCCGTGTTGCCGCAGCCTTACCTGGGATGGATAGCACACCAGAGAAGAGCAAAGAGGACAGTATCTTTTCACAAAGGGGTTATCCCCGAGGCAGAATGGTTTGTAGTGTGTTTGAGCTCAACATGTAATCAACACTCCAGAAATGTGTCAGTGTCTGTTGTAATGTTATCTGTTGCTTATGGATTTAATTTAGTTGAACTTGCATAATATCCCCCCCCAAATGTTTGATGCATGAAATGTCTAATGGAGAATATTCCTTAAGCACCTCCTCTCTCAGTGATCGATATCAAACTGGAGAAGCCGCCGGAGATGGCTGTGACAGAGAGCAGCTGCTCCTGCTAGTAAACACCTAAACCCCCACCTGACCTGCCTCCTCCCCACCAACAGCTTGTGTCTCAGTGGCCACTCTCCCCACCCATGGCTCACTGCCATTGGCTGCAGAACCTCTTTCGACTCAGTGATTTTTCAGAGTAACTGTGTTGATGTGCTATTACTCTCTATTTAAACAGATCATCTAAAGATAATATTAAAGGTAAAAAGTAAAACTGTCAACACAGAGTAGGTTAAATGCTGAATATGACCAGATTGTCATCCAACTGCATGGCATTATCTAGGATTGCAGACTGACATAACTAACTGCTCCTGGGTTATTGCACTTTTTGGAGCATTAGTGCCATCACACTTGTCATTGTTGTAAAGTGATATTGTTTGAGATTATTTAAGTGACTATGAAAGGTCTCAGTCCCTTTTTAGGTCTTTGGTTTTATTTCCAATGGAGAGTGGAGTGGGTCAGCTACAGTATTCTATATACGTGATCAACACAGTGTCTGTTACTGATTCCCATAATTCTTTAAATACTTAATTGCAAAAAGATTCCCCTCAACTTGATGAACATTATTTTGAATAATTGTTGGCTCAAATCTATTAATTTAAGCCTAATGAATAAGGAATATTTTTAAGGGCAAGAACAGCCAAATAAATTCATTTAGGATTACTATAGTTAGTCGACTGAAGATTTCAATGGCGGCTGGTTTGTTAATTTGGCAGGTTGTCCAAGGGGGATGCTTCAGAAAGTATGTGTAGCCAATCCGATAGGAAACAAGGGTATACATTTTTAGAAAAGGGACATAATCCCAAATTCATTGTACTGGAAAATACTAACCTAAATCTACTGATGTACACTTCAAAACTATGGCTGCTCTGTCAGAGGAACTTTCCTCAGTCATCTACATGCATACAAACATCTTGTGTCTGAGGAGAAAAGGTGTTTTAAAGTCCATGTGTGGGGCTATGGAGTGAGCAGGTGTCAACCCTTTTACACACTAAATGGAAACATGTCACTTGGCCCATACAATGTCTCCTACTCACCCTCCAATTGATATATGTATTGTCTTGTTTTCATCACACTTGCAGGAACAGCGTGCTCATCATGCAGGATTTATAGACGGTTAAGAACACAGATGCCTTGCTTGTTTGTTCACCAACGGTGTGCACTGAATCGAGTCCCAATATTGTAAAGATCGAGAGGCCTGCTGACGGGCCTCTGGCTTCAGTAGTTGTTTTGTAGAGCAGTTTAGATACAGCTAACGCTTCCTAACACCCTTGCTGTAAAAAAACAAGTGCAGTGAAGATAATTTTTATCGCTATTGCCTGTGTATGACTGTTTTTAATTTATTTAACACAAGCAACTGTAAAATTGCATTGTATGCTTGACAAAAATTAGAGTTGCTGGCACGCACGTGGAAGTTAGTGTTTTATTTATTTCCGTGTCTCTGCTTGGATGCTGAATTTCAAAGCAAAAGCCAGGCCTGGTTGTTTCGTCTCAAGTCACCACGGTCACACTGATGATGTTGACTCTCTGCAGTGTGTATAGTCAGTGGATTGGTTTAGGTACAGAAAGGGCTTCACTTCACCCCAGTCCTTTACCACGTACACACGGTGGCATACACAAACCAAATGACCACAGTCAAAAAGGGCCCAACCCCACAACCACACACCAATAGCTGTAGATTGTTTGAAAATGTCAACATTTTAAAATGTTTAAACAAATGTAGATAAGTATTTAATTACATCGAACAACCTTTAGCTTAATAGCTAAATCTATTACCTGTCGCTGACTGAACACTCAGCTCTGTGCTTTTCTGAAGTGTCTGTCCAGTTGAAATATGTCTACTAGTGTTTAGCAATGTTTCTGTGAATAATAATGTGCTGTTAGTATTACTCTGCTGTAAACAAAAAGGATAGTTAAGGAACACAAGTGTATCACATGAAGTAAAGGTATTTCACCAAAATTGTTCCAAGCTTCTTGCAAATGATTTTTATGAATATTATTAATAGGATAAGCCTACCTTTACATACACATTGCTTTAGAAATGTTAATTTAACTTTGTTCCTACAAAATGAAGAATGTCAGACGTGTTATTTATCAGTGTGGTCTTTAAAATATCTTATTTTACCTCTTTCTTTTTTTATCCGTGTAATATAGTATTACAGGTCAAAGGTTATTGGCCCCAATGAATGGAATGTTGCCTTTTGTCACTACAGTGTAGCCTTGATCAATAGATGTATGGGCCTTGTCATGTATTCCACAATGCATTAGTGATAATTGTAACCAACAATGTGACCGTTTCTGTGCCAGGATGACATTTTATTTAATAATAAGTAAGATATTGTGCATTTACAATATACAGTATGTAGACTTTGAGAGTGACTTATTGGCCAAGCATAAACTATTTATGACTGATAGGATCAGCGTTCTCCGTTTTCGATTTCACCTGAAGGTTATAATTATTCCGAGATATCACCTATGGCTACAACTATTGAGGTGGCTTATTCTAATACCCAACAATAATGAATTACCAAAATCAAGATTTGTCACATTGCACACGTTACACATCATGAATAATATATCGAGGCAAAAATTTGACAGTGTACAAATAGCTAAATACAACTCAATTGAATTGACATGAGTCTGATTTAAATATCATTGAAATATATAGGTCTATGTAGCCTAAACTATGGCCTATTTATATTTTAATACAGTAATTTCGGTTTTCATTTGAAGCGTCTTTATATCCTTCGCTTGTTATGCAAAGAAATTGGCAACTTTGTAGTTGTCACATTCCTTCTGAAGTTGTCAGCACAAAAGACAGATAAACGTCTTGATTGTGTTTTGCGGAAGTCTGTATAAAGTGTCGCGGAAGGGCAAAAAAGCATCTAACGACATACTTGGGTGTTCAACGAGTGGTCGGTAAATAACGAGCGTTTTCGATAATCACTTTAGTAACGATGGTTTTGGGAAACAGCTCGGAGATTTAACTATGCTCCTACCAAGGTTATAACGGTTGACGTAGCCTTAATATGCTTTTGGGAAACTGGGCCCTGGACTTTATGTACGAATGAAATCTAGACGAATTAAATCTAGGGATACCATCATTCCCAATGTCAGCCAAGTTGAGCTAACACAAACTAGGAGTAGTTGTTCTCATTCCAAAACTATGTGTGCACTGTGTAGACAAGAAAAGATTCCAGTAGGCTACCTGTGTGAATTCCGGAAGCAGTTACGTGTAGAGTTGTTCTGCATTATTTTCGGCTGGAAGCTGGGTGGGTCAGGAATCCAGCACAAAAATCCAGTCCAACTTGATATGATAATTAGTGAGTATATCCGGATTGATCTCACTGTCATAATAGAATAGCATTTTGGAGG
The DNA here is from genome assembly GCF_057628025.1 of Oncorhynchus mykiss. NCBI lineage: Eukaryota > Metazoa > Chordata > Actinopteri > Salmoniformes > Salmonidae > Oncorhynchus > Oncorhynchus mykiss. Next base: position 30,193,529 of record NC_143046.1, read on the forward strand.
CAGGAGGATCGGACTGGATACACAACATTAATTCAGTGACTTTACTAGCATTGCCTTTCGCACTTGTTTTACTGCTTATTAAGTAGCTACCCTTTTTCCCGTTCATCCAGAACGTTATTATGTCTCGAATTCTTTCGGGAATTATACCAGACGAGGCAGTCTTCACAGACTTCAGAAGACAAGCCTTGTCAACGGACAACTGGTACAGTAAATATGACAAGAACGGAATGGAGGTCTGGGTCGAGGTGGCCCCAGTAGCATCATCCCCTCAAGGAAACAAAAACATCCCTAAAGTTCACAAGATAAAGGTGAGGACACTGGCTTGACTTATCTGTCGATTTGATACACAGTAGTGTAGCCTAATGTTTTAGCACTAACACTTAACAGTATATGGTCATGGATCAGTTGAGTTGTTTGACCAAAATATGTTCTCTATATATATATATATATTTCCCCACCTTCATTTAACCAGGTAGGCCAGTTGAGAACAAGTTCTCATTTACAACTGCGACCTGTCCAAGATAAAGCAAAGCAATGCGACACAAACAGCAACACAGAGTTACACATGGAATAAACAAAGTACAGTCAATAACACAATAGAAACATCTGTTTACAGTGTGTGCAAATAAATAGGCCAAGTACTGTATACTTGTTCAAAAGGTAAGGCAATAAATAGGCCAAGTACTGTATACTTGTTCAAAAGGTAAGGCAATAAATAGGCCAAGTACTGTATACTTGTTCAAAAGGTAAGGCAATAAATAGGCCAATAGTGGTGAAGTAATTACAATTTAGCAATTTACACTGGAGTGATATATGTGCAGATGAGGATGTGCAAGTCGAAATACTGGTGTGCAAAAGAGCAGAAAAACAAATATGGGGATGAGGTTGGTAGTTGGTTGGATGGATGGGTAATTTACAGATGGGCTGTGTACAGCTGCAGCTATCTGTAAGCTGCTCTGACAGCTGACGCTTAAAGTTAGTGGGGAGATATAAGTCTCCAACTTCAGTGATTTTTGCAATTCATTCCAGTCAACTATATATAGTCAACTATATTAACAAAATATGGGAATATCCTGTTTTATATTATGAATCCCATAGTCTGAATAGAGCAATAGACATTGCATTAAAATACTAATTTTTACCCATTCCTGTCCTTTGCCTGACCTTTTCCAATGTATCTCTATCGGGGCTCTCCACCCCTGTTCCTGGAGAGCTGCCGTCTTGTAGGTTTTTGATCCAACCCTAATCTAGCGCACCTGATTCTAATAATTAGCCGGTTGATGAGCTGAATACGGTTAGTTACTGCTGGGGTTGGAGCGAAAACCTTTCAGGAGGGTAGCTCTCCAGAAACAGGTTTGAAGAGCCCTGCGCTAAGTAGTCTTTTGACATTTCAATGTCCCTTGGAGACAGCGTAACACAGGTTTTCTGTTCCACATTTCCACCACAACCCTTTTGTTTTTGTGTGGCAGCATTGTTATAAGAACCCCTAGGGGTTTCCAGTTTTCCATGACCATTGGTTTATCTGGTGTCGTATTTTATTGTAGTGAGTACTCAACAGATAATACCTGATCTTGAGATGGAATTAATTTATTGTGTTACTTCAATAATCAATTTACTTCAATGCTCTCTTTTGCTGTTTGTATTTCAGTGCAGAATGACCATAAAAGATGTGTCAGCCGCCACCATGTACGACGTCCTTCATGATGGCCTGTATCGCAAAAAGTGGGACCCCACCATGTTGGAGAGCTTTGACATTGCCCGTCTCTCCCCTAACGCTGATGTGGGCTACTACTCATGTGCGTGCCTCTTATTTGCTTGAGTTAGAAGTGCTATTCCACATTCCTCTGTCATTGTCTCTTTCTTTACAGTGCAAAAACCCGACGGGTCAAATTTACTAAACGTTTGTGGTTCAAAGATGACCACAGGTGAAAATGTGCAGTAAATCTGGTGTAAAGTATTTTATTTACATTCCTTCCACTGTCCCATTGCTTTGAGGAACCCATTTCTCCATGGTGCCCCTCCACTGCGTCTCTGTTCCCATTGCCTCCTCTCTCACTAACTTCCATTGCACTATATTGCATTGGTTCCATCAGCAGTTGTGGTGTACTTCTTATTCTGCCCTCAGGAGTTCAGATAAGGCATAAGGGAGCTGGTTTTTAGAGTGTATTTGTAGTCTACACGAGAGTGCAGTTGCTGCCATTGAAGGTCTTCGGAATCTTTGGTTACCATGACAAGAGGGTGTTTGTAGGAAGCTCTCCTCAAGTAGTTTTTCATTTTGTTGCTGTCCCTTTTGGTTTTCAGGGCTGTGTCCGAAACCACTGAGGAACAGAGATGTGGTGACGCTGCGTTCGTGGCAGGTGACGGACGACGAGTATGTGATCGTTAACTACTCAGTCAAACACCTGGTACGTATGCCATGCACCTTCACCTCCTTGGTCTGTAGACTCTCTGGCTCTTAGCAACCACCCAGTATAGACAGCAGTCTGTCTCCACTCTACCGTTCCTATAGTTCAATGGCAGTTATTGTCCTCCTACAGGCCCTTGCAAAAGTATTCAGACCCTTTGGATTTCTTCACATTTTATTGTTACAAAGTGGGATTCAAATGGATTTAATTGTCTTTTTTGTTGTTGTCGACAATATACATAAAATATTTTAATGTCAAAGTTGAAGAAACATTTGAAAAAACTAGAAACTAGACTAGAATATAGTCATTGCATAAGTATTCAGACTCTTTGTTTAGGCAAGCCTAAATTAGTTCAGGAGTCAAATATGGCTTAACAAATCACATGAGTTACATGGACTCACTCTGTATGCAATAATAGGGGTTGACATGATTTTTAAATGATTAAGCATGCCTCTGCCACCATACATACAACATATGTAAGGTCCCTCAGTCAAGTATTGAATTTCGAGCATAGATTTAAGTACAAAGACCAGGGAGCTTTTCGAAAGCATCATTAAGAAGAGCGGTGATTGGTAGATGGGTAACAATAACAAATCAGACATTGAATATCTCTTAAAGCATGGTCATGTTAATAATTATGCTGTGGATGATGTATTAAACCACCCAGACACAACAAAGATACAGTCGTCCTTCTGAACTGAGCTGCAGTACAGGAATGAAACTGCTCAGGGATGTTACCATGAGGCCATTGGGGATTTTAAAACAGCTACAGAGTTCAATGGCTGTGATGGGAGGAAACTGAGGATGGATCAACAGCATTGTAGGGACTCCACAATAATGACCTAAATGACAGAGTGAAAAGAAGAGTACAAATATACTAAATATTCCAAAACATGCATCTTGTATGGAACACGGCACTAAAGTAATACTGCAACAACAACAAAAACACGACAAAGGAATACACTTTTTGGCCTAAATGCAAAGCCTTATGTTTAGGGTAAATCCAACACAACACATCACTGAGTAACTGCCTCCTTATTTTCAAGCTTGGTGGTGACTGCATCATGGTATGGGTATGCTGTAAATCGGCAAAGACTGGGGGGCTACCAGAATAAAAAGAAACGGGATAGGGCTAAGCACAGGCAACCTGGCTCAGTCTGCTTTCCACAGGACACTGGGAGATGAATTCACCATTCAGCAGGACAATAACCCAAAACACAAGGCCATATCTACACTGGAGTTGCTTACAAAGAAGAATGAATGTGAATGTTGTTGTGAATGTTCCTGAGTGGCCAAGCTACAGTTTTGACACAACCCGATGAGTCCCACCGGTGTGATTTAGGACTTCTAACCCCTTTTAAAAATGGTGGTACCAACCATTATTCTGTGTGAGACAAGGGCGGATCTCGAAGGGGCACGGGGCTGGGTCTTTTTTACAAAAATATCTGTAGAGTGAGAATGGTTTGAGCTACAAAGTATTCAAGCTACAGTATTTCTGAAAAGCTGAGACTAACGAACACGCAAGTTTTGCTCTATGTCCCTCACAAGCTACACAAGTCGTTAGAAGCTAAGGGGTTCATCTACATAGGTCATAGGAAATCCCAGGACATAGTGTCTATAATACTGTAATAAGCTCACATAGTTGCTGTCACAAACTCAACACAGTTGTCATTGACTATTTGGATATTCATTTCCCACTGAGCAAACAATTTCTGTACCTACAACATTCATATAAATTCATTTTTATCCAATTTTTGAATGCAACTTTTGAAAGTCAAATAGTTTTGTGTTGTACTTGTAGCCCTGGATGTCCTGAAAAGAACATGGTAAACCACTTCATTGTGAAGCTAAATATAAGGGCTGGACATGTAGATAAATGAAAGTCAGAAAAAATGAAAAGCTGATTTTTGCTGGGGTCTCGGGACTGATAGGGTTAAATCTAATTGAAATACTATGGCAAGACATTAACATTCTTGTCTTGCAATGATCCCCAACATCTTGACAGAGCTTGAAGAATTTTGAAAACATTAATGGGCAAATATTGCACAATCCAGGTGTGCACTTACCCAAGAAGACTTACAGCTGTAATTATTGCCAACATGTATGGACTCAGGAGCTGAATACCTATGCAAAGACTGTTTTATTTAATACATTTTATGAATCTTAACAAAAATATATAAATTGTTCTTCCACTTTGACATTACAGAGTATTTTGTGTAGATTGTTGCCAAAAAAATATATAATTAAATTAATTGTAATCATAATTTGTAACACAATAAAATGTGAAATAATCCAAAGGGTCTGAATTATTTTGAAAGTTACTGTAGATGAGTCATATAACAGAACCACCTCGTGTATATTTAACAAGATGAGGTGGTTCTAATGGGGATGAAGAAATGATGTTTTTATTGCAACGTAACATTCAGTTACTAATAGGTACCGAATGTTCCATCGTTCTACATACGCCCAAAATCTCAGCTGATTTGGTTCTTATTTCTTCCGTCACAGAAATATCCTCCCAAAAAGGACCTTGTGAGAGCCATCTCCCTCCTGACTGGCTACCTGGTGAAGGCCACAGGACCCAATAGCTGCTCCTTTACCTACCTCTCACAGGCTGACCCCAAAGGTGAGAGCCACCGTCCACTGACCTTCTTCAGATCCTCTGCTTCAGTTGTCTTTTCTTTACTGAAAGATATTTGATACAGGGTATGTTACACTACAGGTACCAAGAGTTGCTGTGATTATTGATTATGTGGTTTATTCTGTATTTCAGGTTCTCTTCCAAAGTGGGTGGTGAACAAAGCATCTCAGGTTCTGGCTCCCAGGGTACGAATAATATCAGCCATTGTCACTAATCTTCCTTCTGCTAAATTCTGTAGCTTTTTTGTGTTTGACGACAGAGTTATAACTGGTTTTTAATTTGGTTCCAAAGCAGCAATCAGCCAATACCTCTGTGTGTTTGTGCATGTTACCATGGTAATTCTTGTCCTGAACTAGGTAGTAAAAGCTTGCCATCTTAAGAATATTGAGAGTGGGTTTCAAGTCCCTTAAATTACCATGGTAACCATAAAAAACCCACTGGAAGGTCCAGTCCAGCTCTGTTTTATTTTGTTTGACATTTAAAGTCTCTCAGGAAGAGAAAATGACTCTCAGCAGCCCTGTAGAACTTGTTCTTCTGGTTTCATAGCATGTGCAGCATGAAACTATTCAGGGCAAGGTGTGTCTTTGTGTGCGAAACCAAGACTGTGTGTGTGGCTCATAACTGTGATTGAATGGAAACCTGATGATGAATGATTAACAGCTAGCTCATCTTAAATTGCACCCCACTTACGCTCTTTGTAATATCATTACATTATGTACAGTGCCTTCAGAAACTATTCACACCCCTTGGCTTTTTCCACACATTTTGATGTGTTAGAGCCTAATTTGAAAATGGATTAAATTGACATTTTTTAAGAGTGGTACTCAGTTGATATGTTGTTGGATTTGCCACACATAACGCTTTGTATTCAGGACATGAAGTTAATTTCTTTGCCACGTTTTTTTAGCAGTTTTACTTTAGTGCCTTATTGCAAACAGGATTCATGTTTTGGGGTTTTTGTATTCTGTACAGGTTTCCTTCTTTTCACTCTGTCAATTATATTCGTATTGTGGAGTAACTACAATGCTGTTGATCCATCCTCCATTAAATACGTATTGACTCAAGATATTTCAGCTTTTCACTTTGAATTAATTTGTAAACATTTCTAAAAACATAATTCAACTTTAACATTATGGGGTATTTTGTCTGTAGGCCAGTGACACAAAATCTCAATTGAATCCATTTTAAATTCAGGCTGTAACACAACAAGTGGAAAAGGTGAAGGCTTTGGGAGGTGTGAATACATTCTGAAGGACTGTACATGCATATGACTCAGGGCAGAACTGTAAAAAAAACGAGGTGAAGGGGAAAAACTAGGCTGAGGCTCAGCTCTCGTTCTCTGACGCACTCCTCTCTCCCTGCAGGTCCTGAAGTGTGTGCACAAGGCGGGCCAGAGTTACCCAGAGTGGAAAGAGCAGAACTCTCCAGATCAGAAGCCCTGGTTGTACCCAGAGCAAAGCACCCTGCCCATGATGGACCCGGCCGAGCTGACCATCCAGCGGGCAGACTCTCTGGAGAATGTAGATGAGAGCTCTCAGCTGGACATTCAGGAGAGTAACAAAGCAGAGGACAGCAGCTGAGCACGTCTGTCAGAGGGGATGAAGCCTAGACAAGAGAGGATGGATGGACAAGCTCATGCAGACCTAAAGACTCAAGTCCTCAACCTCTCCATGGCACATGATCCCAATCTTTAAAGTTTTAAGATCCACCCCCAATTTATTTTGTACTTATCCAGTTTTTGCCTTATAAACCACTATTTATGCCTATATGGAGGACGAGAGAATAAACTGTTTACATCTGTTTGGCCTTATGGAGCTGAACAACATACCAACGAGTGGGAATTCTGGTTCTTCCCCTCCACCTGAACTGATAATGCAGCCAGTTTTTGCCAACGAACTGTGCCGACTCCAGACAATGCACTGGCAGAGGTGCTAGATGAACTTGGTTGTTGATTGTTACGTACAGCTACTTTTAGAAACGACAGCATCAGGTATTTTATATTAGCAGCCATGCTTGATAGTTTTTTATACAATTTGATATGAGGTTTGGAATAATTCAGAACCAAGTTAAAGAAAAGCCAGGATTGGCTGTTTTGATTTCCTGAGTATAAATTCAAGTGAAAAGATGTATTTGTGTATGATGTTTTTTTATTTGATGGAATACTTGTTTTTTGAGCTACATTGTATTTCACTATTGTCTTTATGACTGGAAACCATGAGTATGACTACACAGAAAGTGCCTTGTTATTCTGTAGGTTCCCAAATTGGTATTTATTGAAAGTTTGTGCAATCTGGGAGGGAGACAGTGGAATTCATTCCATTGCTGGTTATATACCCTTGGTATATATGCTTGGTATGCGTGCTTTGGACTTACTGTAGGCACTGCATATAGGAACCAATGGTGACTTAATTAAATGGAAATAGTTTTAGCAAAATATCACACATAGTATTTTAACAAATGTACACAGTGAATTGTATGATTTCTTTTGTTTACCTGAAGAATCACCATCATAGATCTTACCCCTTTTAAAGTGTATTTATTTTCATAAAGTTACTGATAAGTAATGTCATGACAGAGCAAGCAAGGATTCTGAAGTTAGCCTTGCATACAGCTCTTGAACTTGACTTTGAAGACAAATGATTGTAAAGTTTTAAATTTTTTTAAATAAACCTCAGATAAGGTTCACGTGTATGTGTGTGTAATTACAGTGTTTTGCTGTGACAGTCTGTCAACCCCCCCCAACAGAAACTCAAAGTGGAACAACAAGTTAATCTACTGTGGTGTCACTGGAGCAATACAGGGAGACCTGTTTTTCTCAGGAAGGGAGGGTGTTTGTGTTTCAGGGAACATATTGTAGTTGCATGTGGCGCATGACCTGATTTAACCTACATGACCTGATTTAACCTACATGACCTGACTTAGCCTACATGACTTTTTTTTAAACTTTGTCAGCTCGGGGATTCGATCTAGCAACCTTCCGGTTACTGGCCCAACGCTCTAACCTACCTGCCGCCCCAACCTGATTTAACCTACATGACCTGATTAAGCTTCTGTAACCATGTAATGATTATTTCATTGAAAGAGGAAACCAAATGTGTCACTGTCACGTAGAATAGGCCAGAAGGCTATACTGGAAAACTCAACCTCTATCAAAATAAAAAGATGGCGGAGCCGCAAATGTTCTTCTGTTCTTCAGGGTGTTTATTTACAAAGTGATTCCGGAACAAAAAACAACAGTACTGCCATCAAATGTATACCTTATGGGACAGCTAAAAACAATGCTGCCCCATCCACAGCTCAATCCAAAATGGCCTTCCCGTGAACTGAAAGAGAGGCTCCTTTTGTAGGGCTAGCCCCTCCCCTCAGAACAATTAACCCTAATTAATTAAGCAATTACCTAGTCAAACCTACATTTTCCATTAACTAAACATACTAAAGTATATACATTGCAACATGTTTTTTAAACATTATCACCACATAACATTTACAAAATTACATCACTACTGACAGTGTCTTTTAATATGCTCATTACATTAATGAGCCATTTGGGACAGGCGCTACAAAGTCAGCCCAATTCCCTTTGCTCGGGTCCTTATCCAGCATACCCGGAAGCTACAGAGATAAAGGAACAGAACAAACAAACGCGCTCATCCACAACATAGATAAGTATAATACATATTACTTATATTAAAAATGAACACTGACAAGTGTGAAATGTATGCACTAAGACAGAAGTTAAGTTAACTTGTGTGTCGACCCATATTGTTATCTTATAACGGAGCAGGGAGGAGTGATGAATGTGTGTGTGCGTTAAAGAACCAAATGCTGCCCGCGGCCAGTGACGGATATCTACGTCACAGAAGATCAAATAAAGTTATAGCAAGGCTTGAGAGTTTCGACGTGTTTTATTTAGTGTTTTACAAGAGCATGATCTGTGAAGTGGGTCACAGGACAGAAGATAGAGTTGACACAGTGAAAACAGGTTCTACTATCCTGACTCCATCTTTAGGGTCATTAATGGACGAGTGATTTATTTACACCATCTAATCTATTTTGACATGTAAAAACAGAGTTGGAACTCATTCCGTGCTGACATTTTATAAGTGATGGATCCTAAACTACGGCACATGAAACAATGTGATTTTGTTTAATGTATTGAGCTTCATACAAGGCAAGTATTAATTTATGAGATTATGGTGTCGCCATGTTTGAATGAAGGATGTTGGCACCTTAATAGTCGACATGTTATGTCAAATATAATTTGTTAATAATAGTTCTGCAGTTTTTTTGTGTAATAGCTAGCCTGGAAAAATGTTATCTTAGATAATGGAAACATTTCATATTAAATGAACTTCATCTTTTATAGTATCAAGGCATTATCAGGTCCTCGGTCCATTATAATATTTTTTGGAATATCATTAAACTGTGTATAAATGTATATAAATACACTGAACAAAAATATAAAGGCAACAATTTTTTTAAAACAATGTAATTTTAGAATAAGGCTAACGTAAAATGTGGAAAAAGTCAAGGGGTCTGAATACTTTCCGAAGCGTATGTATGTCTATAAAAAACAGAAACGTCCCCTTTTCAGGACCCTATCTTTTAGGGACCTGGAGCATTATGGTATGTAAATAATATACATTACTCTATGTCGTGTCTTCAGGGCATGACTCACTGTGTAAGTGAGTGAACACCTGATATAACAACATCCTTTCAGCATCTGAAGCAGTGTGCATCGTTTAGTATGCGGAGGGGGAATGCAATGTCTTTACGTGGTCCTGGGGTGTAAATGTGAATGGATCCAGTTTGTCATGCGGTCGTTCATCCTTAGGTTGAAACGGAGGACAGGGGCTGTAGTCTGTGGGAGGAGGACACTAGTGAAGTGCAGGTCTATCCACCAAGGGCATCAACTCCTACAAGACGGACACTCACTCACACACTCTCTCCCGGGGAACTCGTCTGCCACCTAGTGCACAGTCCTTTCCTTCTGTCTCTGGTAGTCTATGGGAAACAGGAAGTTATATAACAACCGTTATTAAAACTTCACAGGTTGGAGAGGAGAAACTGAGGCAATAATGGCGTCAGATACAATTTAGGCACCTAAAATATTAGATGGCGAAGCAGGTGATGGCAACACTTACTGTAGGGAAAGAAGCGCACCCTCATCAGAATCTCTCTGGCAGTCTTCAGAATCTCAACAGCCTGAGAGGAGAAGAAACGTTTTCTATGAGTGACAAATGTATGCTCGCAAAGTGTGAATATTTTTCTAAACATAAGTTAGTGCTGCAGTACAAAATTAAGTAATGAGATTTATCAAGAGGTATAGTGTGGTGTGTACCAGAGGAGGCTGGTGGGAGGAGCTATAGGAGGGTGAGCGGTATCAATGGAGCAGAGTCAAACACATTGTTTCCATGTGTTTGGTACTATTACATTGATTCCATTCCAGCCATAGTCCTTCCCACCAGCCTCCACTGGTGTGTACATTCTACAGTGCATCACTGACCCTCGAGTGCTCTATGTCCTGGAAGTCCACTTCATTGACAGACAGCACCTGATCTCCCTCCTGGAGCTCTGCTCTGTGGGCGTCCGAATCTGGGACCACCTATCATACACACAGAGAGATGAAGGAGATAGGAGAAAACAGAGATGCCAACATTTCGGAGCCTTAGAAGTGAGGGCTAGCTAGATCAGCCCTAATTGGGCAGTAGCACCAGCCTCATCCTCTCTCACACACACACACACACACACACACACACACCTACCTTGGAGATGAAGATGCCCAGCTGAGAGGCCTTGCCCCCACGGATGTTGAAGCCTAACTGTGCCCCCGGAGGTTTCTTCAACACAATGGTGCGTGGCAGGAACTGGGTCAGCTCATTGTTGTAGTCAGGATGGTGGATACGCTACACAGACAGACACAGAGGGAACATCGTTGAAGATCTGTGGTGGCGGCGCCCTAGACTGAATGTTGCCAGTGTTATGACAGGGTATGGATGTCTTGTCAGACTCATACCTCCTGCGGGGCTATCCATGCTGGGGGACTCTCGTAGGAAGGCAAAAAGACAACTGGGAGTTGGTAGTCATCATACGGGATCTTTTGGTCCATGGTTTCAAAACCTATTGGTTAAAAAAAGCATAGGCAATGATCATTACAGCATGCAATAGTCTCTCCAAAACAATATGTTATGTCTGTTTGGAGGCTGTGGGACACTAAATGGCGCTGCATGGTCAATCCGAATGTCTGCATTGGCCGTGCAGCATTTACGGTGATATGACCTATGCAGAAGTCAGGGCATTCATACGTCTTGCGCTTTGCGGAGCAGCGCAGAGCTGTTGTGAAAGATGTTGTCAAGAAAGTGAGTGTGTTTATACAGGACCTCCCGCCTTCATCTACTGTCCATCAATTTAATTATATATATATTTTTTACCTTTATTTAACTAGGCATGTCAGTTAAGAACAATTCTTATTTACAATGACGGCCTACCCTGGCCAAACCCTGACGATGCTGGGCCAATTGTACGCCGCACCATATGGGACTCCCAATCACAGCCGGATGTGATGCAACCTGGATTCGAACCAGGGACTGCAGTGATGCCTCTTGCACTGAGATGCAGTGCTCAATTTGGCATTGTTACAATGCGTCGCTGCACTGTTAAAACATTTGAGAAGAGCATGGCGATGCGATACGGAGATAAATTTGGCCTCTGCGTACCTCCAGAGGCCCACATTTCGGATCAAGCATAAATTGGCTCTTAGCGATTTCAATGAGGAACAATTCTACCGGTCAAGTGCACTTCGTTGTTTTGCGTCAATGCTTAATTAGCGATTCACGATTTTGCTGGGGTGCAACTTTTTTTCTAAAAGGGAGGGGTTAATTTTGTCATGGACAGGCGAGAGGAATTCAGAGACCTTATTTTGCGCTGGCAAAATTAGATGTACAGGCAATTTGGCTAAATAAAATAAGGCAATAAATAATCACAGGAGGTTTGCTACTGCAATAACAGTATAAGCGAGACAATAACTTATTGAACAGGGACTCGAATCAAATTTCATAAACGTTACTGGCTCAGCCATTAGTGCCTGCTTTTCATGTTCGCAACCTGTCCTGACATATTTTTTTATTCATAACACAAAAATCAACTTACATTGCTACATCAAACATTTCTAACAAAACAAAACACAGGTATTAACAAGAAAATACAAACATACAAAAAATATCAATAAAATAAACAAAAAATAAATTTGAGTGCAATTGTAATCACTCTGAAAAAATCTTATTATAATGATTCAGGAAGATGTTATTCTTGTTGTTATTCACTCTGAATTCAACTATTTTATTAAAACATTAACCAATCAGAAAAATGTGTAATTTTGGTATAGAATTTTTTTGTGTGTATTAAGTATTTGGCAACAAGAATACATTTAAAAAAATCATTTGGTCTTGTTATCATTGCAATAGTAACATATATATTTCATGTCAAAAACATAGGCAGTGTTCATAATGGTAAATAAGTATTTTGCAAGGTTTTCCCAAAATTCTGACACAAATTTACATTCAAAGAACAAGTGAGATAGATTCTCACCCTTTTCACAGAAAACGCTGATATAATCAATAGCCACAAATTTGGATATCATAGAATTACATGGATATATCTTACGTAAAATGTTGAAGTGCACTTCCTTAACTTTGTTTGGTATACAATATTTTTAAGGCCTTTAACCATGCATTTTTCCAGACAATGTCAGGAATAAGCATGTTCCAGAAAAACGTTCCTCTCGGTGTAAGTTGGTTTTGTGAATGAAGAATTTGTCGTATATATTTATTACAACAAGATCTCTCAAGTAAGCCCACGCCTTCCAATCTGAGTTCTGGATAAACTTTGTGATCATTCCCAAAACTAAGATGAGTTTTCATTAGTGTAGTTAGACCACTGGGAACGGCTTTGATCACAGAAATAAACTCTGAAAGGTATTGGAAACTCTTTCAATGTTATAAATTGTTAATATGTGAGAATATTACCCTTGTTGTCGAAAATATCAAGAACAAAATCAATATTCCTCGCGTGCCAGCTGGGAAGCGTGTCCTGACATTTGTTGTTCGCTAGCTATCACCAGTTAGCTAGCTAGCTTAGGCGGTGATTACGAGCTGCACCATCGTCATTCTTACAAAATAACGCAAGTGTAGCAAGTAAACTACAGATTACTTTAAATGTTACAATGAATCCAAAATATAAACACCGTTATTTTATTAATGTAATCTACTGTTAGCTAGCTACAAATAGCAACAAACAATCTTACCAGGCAAAAAATACAACTTCCCCTTCAAGCCACGCCCTGCTGACGAGTGATGGATAACTGCATAGAAAATAATAAAACTTTATTGTCCATCAAGGATGGAATTGTTTCTTTAGAATCACCTTCCAAAGTCGCATACAAATACACAAATGTGTATTTTGTGACTGTGACCCAGAGACTCTTGACCATTTATTTTGGGGCTGCTCTTATGTCAGAAGATTTTGGTGTGAGTTAGTTGTTTCTTTGAAAATAAAATCTTCTATTAATATTAATTTGAAAGACTCTATATTATGTTTTATTTTGAACCAAATGATATGGACCCTGATTTAACTTCAATTTTTAATTTGTTTATCTTTCATGGAAGATTCTTTGTCCTTAAAATGAAGTGGGCAGAGAACAAACCCCTTTTCACATTATTTAAGATAGAATTGAAATATTATTTTGAAATGATCAGTAAATGTAAAAACAAAAAAGCAATACGCACCATAAAAGTATTTAACAAATTGAAAATTAATTTTGATATGTAATATCTGTCTGTTAGGTTTATGTACTATTGTTTGTATATCTCTGTTGTTTTTGTATTTGTTGTGTGCATAATAAAATAATAAAATGTAAATAAAAATGTAAAACAAAATAAATAAAAGGGTCACATATGCATACACATTTAAACCAGTCAGTCCATCATTTTGCATACACCAAAAACATTAATACATTCCCTCACAACCGACCGCTGTCCCAACTGCACTGGATAGATAAGTACATATACTGATACAATTTAGTTTGCATTTAGTATTCCAACAGCACAAGGGACAAATTAATGTTTGAACACATTCTTCTTGGCCATGGGCATTCTGAAGCGCTGGCCAGAGGGAAGCCTCTCCAACTGAGGGTGGAAGCAGTCGCCAATGACAGCCAGTTCCTTCTTTTTGGTTGCCTTGTGTAACAAACTGCTCAAACCTGCATATGGTCGACCAGTTACTTTGCTGGCTGTGTTTACTATTCTGGTCAGTTGAGTGCCTGGAAGTGGGCGTAGAAGGTGAATCAGCTAATTGGAAGATTTGTTTTCACTTAAGACTGTGAGCCAATCGGACCCAGGAAGAGAGCAGACGGACGGAAGATGGCGGAAACTGAGGTTTTGTTTGAAACTAGTGAGTCGAGTGAAGCTAATAGTACAGAAAATGGGAATGAGTGGGTTACAGTGGTGAAGAAAAAGGGAAACGAGAAGTAAAGCTATGTTGGAAAATAGGAAGCCACTAGACTAGTTTTTTGATCAGAGTCAGGGTTTTGAATGAATGCTACGTGGGAAATCCGTTTAACATCCCCAGGAACATCTGGAATGTGTTGGAAGAAAGTGTGGAGTCGGGAGAGTTACAAGACGTGGTCTTATTTTGATTTTTTGTGTGTCTGCGGAGCAGAAGAAGCGTGTGTTAAGACTCAAAAAGATATGGAGTGGAATGTTTCCTGCATGGATTTTCAAATCAGGGCTGAGGTGTAGGTGAACATGCACCTGATTTCTTGTAGTGCCCTGTTAGGGTGAGGGGAAATGAGGTGGCAAGGGTAAGGAGTGTCCAGCCTGTCTCCTATCTGGAGGCGGTGAGAAAATTGGAAGGAACAAGTGGCAGGGAAGAAGCAATGGTAGTAGAGCCACCAAGACCAGTGAAGGTTTCTCATAAACCGAGGGATAGTGAAATGCTACATGTTAAAAAGGTAGACTTTGTATTATCTCTTGAAATGGTCATAAACTGTACAGCACAAGCGAACAGGCACGGTGACCTCTGTGCAGAGGCCAGATCAAGGTCAGTGAGCTGGTGGAGTTTCCTCAGGAAGAAGAAGAGAGCAACCTCCAAAGTGGAGACTCTAATGTCTAGCCTGCTCAGACCGCACAGTGAGGACAACAGCAGAAATAATCTGGTTATCTCTACTTCCTCACTCTACTGGAGGTCTTTCTCTAGGAGGAGGTGTTCAGGTTTGTGCGCCTGGACGGCACTGAGCCAGAAGAGGTGGGCGCAGGTCATCCAGGAGTTTCAGAGCAATGCACCCTGCAGACCATTATTCATGTTTATTTCAATCAAAGCCGGAGGTGTCACACTGCCTCGTGCATCTTCCTCATGGACCCAGCCTGGAAACCAGCAACAGAGGACCAGGGTATGGACCGCTGTCACCCCCTCGGCCAGAAGAGAGACGTTGTCATCACTAAGTTCATAGTGAAGGACTCCGTGGAGGAGAACATGGTGAGGATTCAGAAGGAGAATCTGGAGGGGAAGGCTTTCGGCTTCCTCTGTGAGAAGAGGTCACGCATAGATGATGTCAAAACAAAACGGACTGGCTTCTCCTCCAACCGTTTACACATTCTCCAAAATAGGAATATTGTTCTGGGATGTAGTAGAATTTGGCGGGAGAGTTCCTTTGGTCTACTGAGTTCCTTTGGTCTCTCTCCCATACTGCATGGTCAGGGAGACAAGAGTCTCTGCAAGGAATTTACGACGTGGTTGTAAAGTCGTAAAACTGTGTGAGAGAATGCCAAGAGTGTGCAAAGCTGTCATCAAGACAAAGGGTGGCTACTTGGAAGAATCTCAAAGATAAAATATATTTTGATTGGTTTAACACTTTTTTTTGTTACTAGATGATTCCATATGTGTTATTTCATAGTTTTGACGTCTTCACTATTATTATACAATATAGTAAAAAATAAATGAAAAACCCCTGAATGAGTAGGTGTGTCCAAACTTTTGACTGGTACTGCATGAGTTTCTTATTTCTTTCGAACATGGTCAAGTGCTCAGTTAAGATGCCGAGACACAGTGTGTGTGTGTGTGTCCATAACATCTGCTCCAAACATAAGATAGCCTATGTGCTGTTGCACTTCAAGGTGTAGCCTGCATAGGACTGTTGTGGTCTGATGAGAATAAATGGATATATCTCTGTTCAAACATGTATTATGCCTAGATGGGTTAATTAATAAAGTTGGTATGGGGTGGTCCCCAGTAGGCAGATGACACCCACATTGAAAATAGATCAGTTAGGCTAAACTCCAAAGATCAGCTAGATGAAAGAAATGCATTAGGCCTATCATCCTTTCATACCTTCTGTGCTTTTTGCCTTTGTAGCTTACATGTTCATCTTCATCATGTTCATCCAAGAGCACAGGAGAAAATAATTTGTGTGACCATTTCCAACAGAAACAAAGTCTTAAATGTATTTTGTTGAGCTTTTAAAGGTTAGAAGTGTAGGTATTGTTGTTGAAAGGACTTTATGTGTCATTAACAACTCTCACGTCAGGTCAGTTCCCTCCAGGGTTATTATAGTTTTGTGTTTTAATTTCAGTTATGTTTCAGATCCCATTTACTAGTTGGAATTTTATCACAGTTGTTTTTACAATATTTAGTTTCAGTTTTAGTTTTGGTGTTAAAGAACAGAAAGTAGCCTGTGCTTGGGTTTTTATTTCAGTTAGGTTTCAGATCTGATTTACTAGTTAGATTTTTATCCCAATGTTGTTTTTATTTTATTTAGTTTCAGTTTTGGTGTTAAAGAACAGAAAGTATCCTATGTGTGGGGAGTCTTGGAGCCATATGTGTTGTGTAGGGTTTGTGTTTTTGGAGATGTCACTTCTTGCCACTGTGGGGCAGTAATGCATAAGGTGATGGCTCAGGTAGGTTAGGTTAGGTAGACAGATTACGTAGATGCACAAAGTAAACAGTAGTAGTGGGTCAATTTCTGCAACAACCATTTAGCTTTGAAACATGGGGCAAGTGTTGTAATTAATTGTAATAATTCATAGTTACACTGTAATAACAACATGTACTGTAACTAACTGGTGGTAACTGCAGTCTGTAATTACAGGGGTGTAACAACAAATACTTGTTACCATGGTTGTTACAAATGTTAAAGTTTACGATAACATCCCAATGCACCATGTTCAGCCTGCAAAAACCATGTGATACGTGTTAGCCAATTGAAAATTGACCACCTCATTGACCAACTCTGCACCAAAGGTTTGTGCAATTCTGAATCCTTGGGATGTCTCTACCATATTGAAGTTGACATTTCAAATGATTACGGTTATGGTTTAGGGTAGGGCGTCCCAAGGATCCCGGATAGCACCGAATTATGGTTAAAATTTTGAGAGTCATTTGTGTTGGCCAAATTGTAATAAGCTTGGTTGAATAATGTTTTATAAATGCACTTAAAATGGTCATAAGACAAACCCTGCAAGAGTTTCACTATTGATGAACATTCTCACAATTGGGTGTGATGCATTGGTGCAATGGGTCAAGTAGGTCAGTGTGCAAATTCCAGACATTAACGATTGCCACTAAAAAAACTAAGTGTTGTAGGTCAAAAATGTAAAAACAGGAGAGAGAAAGTACGCTTTCCATGCAATTTGTTTAACCTTTTTGGATACATGAATTCTGCATACAAGAATTCTGCTGGACGAGTTAGCATAGGTAGCTAAGGTTAGCTGTAGTTTTTGTTGGGCCTACCAACTAGGCTAGCTAGCTAGTTTAGAATAGACGTTCTATGTAATCTGTGGAGTTGTTTTGGATTAGTTCGAAACGCTAGCTAGCTAGTTTTCTAACCTTGACCAGCTAGCTAGCTAAAGCTGGCAAATATGCTATGGTCGCTACTCGCTAGATACTGTAACTATATAGCTAGCTAACGTTAGCTGAGCTCGATGGTCTTATTTGCGTGAGACACACCCAGCATGTTAAGGTTTAGATAGCTAGTTACTTGTGTCAACACACGATGGGCTCTATTTTAACAAACACAATGGTAAATCTAAGCACAGGCAGTAGCGCTATAGGTTCAGGGGTGTGTCAGAAATATTTTAGCTATTTTCACTATCACAATTATCGCTGAACTTGCTGGCGTTGGTGTGCAAAAAGACTGGGTTTTTATGAATTAACAAGTTGTGGATGTGGATAGCATTCACACTGATATAGGGGCTAGACATTATAGCTGAGCATGGACATGCCAAACATTGTCAATAAACAAGATTCAATTCATTATTAATAAGGACTAAAAAAGAGAATGAAAAATTCGAATCAAATTCTAAACAAAACGAAACAACAACTTGTTTTAAATAGGCTATGTCACACTTACAGGCACCATAATTTCCAGGCAATCCAAGTTGGCAGTCAATCAGTCTGTCGTTTGTATGTCTGATCTTTGAGATCTGAGTTTTAACATTGTTTTTTTGTTGTTGTAATTATCTTTTCATTATAATGTTATTTTCTTTTAACAGGGGTTACACAGACACCAAACAAAATGCACCACATAGGCCAAGTACAATACAATTAATTAGGGTAGAGCAAAACATTATACAAAAATGTAGTCATAAAAAAATATACAAACATCACAATTATAACATGGGGCATTTATGGGAGGTTTACTACATAGGACCACAATGGACCAAACTGTATCAGACATGGTTTATGTTTTAATGACCTTGATACTGTCTACAGAAGCAAACACTTTTGATGTGAAAGTTGATGCTGAATATAACAACATTCTTTTTAGATCTCAGTTTCTATTTTACGAAATTTGCTTGTACAAATACATCTGATTGAAAAGGCCTTTTTTCTGCCTCGGGTCGCTCGTAAACTGTAGCCTACACCTTCTTGGAGTTGGAGCGCGCGCCGAGTCAGGGACGTCTGTCTGCGAGCAATAGCGCAAAATAGTACGCAGCATCATCTGGATATGTATTCAGGAAAAGTTTTAACATTCACCTTCTACTACCATTTCTGTCAAGCCGTCTACGCATACAGTTTGACGCATACTTGAATTGGTGCATCAGGTTAATCTGGCAACCGCTTCTCACACAAGCCGGGGCTTTTGTGGAGTGGTGTGTAACGATGCTTCGTCGGTGTCAGTTGTTGATGTGTGCAGAGGGTCCCTGCTTCAAGCAGGAGTGGGATGGAAGCTATACCGTTACATAAGGAATCCCACATCATTGTAGTTGCTGCTACAGACCCCTTCGTCTTCGGGAGACGCACGTAACTCTCTTTCTGATGTCCTGCACAACCTAAATGACTCTGCATTCATTATTTTAGGATATTTTAACTAGGACATCTGTACTATTTTAAAGAACCGTGTGACTCTGAATCTCGTGCAATTAATTAATGTGCCGACAAGACTGAACCCAGAGCACCTAACAAATCAACGCTATTGGACATTATTCTAACGAATACCCCTCACAAATACACATCGACCTATATATTCTGTAACGATGTCAGTGATCACTGTGCAATTGCTTGTGTTAGAAAATATATACATACCAAAGTCAAACCCCATTAAATTTGTTAAATACATTTTAGACAGTTTGGTGAGTAAGCGTGCTTACAGGATCTGTACTATAATATTGACACAGTTAAGTCTGATTCCCGATGTTGACCGCTGCCTGGGACTATTTTTATATGACATGTGTGTCCATTTGTGATAAGCATGCCCCTGTGAAGAAATGTAGAATCAGTGGAAGGGAAAATCCTTGGTTTTCAGAAAACGAATTAGAAAGAGAAATGTCTCTTGGGCTCAAGCTAGACATACAAATGCTTCTGTTGACTGGGCCTCCTTCAGAGTGCTAAGAAACAAATGTACATGATTGATTAGGAAGTCCAAATCAGATTACTATTTATATGCAGTCACAGAGATTCTAATGAAGTGAAGGACAAAGCAGATATTGTAGGGGTTTTTAACAAGCACTTCATATCTGCTGGTTCAGTTTTTGATAATGGTGGGACCCAGGCCTCTAATGTAAGCTCTGTTACAGTCAACTATGATATGGGCCCTCATGTGAACCATTTTAACTTTGAGCCTGTTTCTTATGCTGAGGTCTATAAAGTACTAAAGGCAATAGACACTAAAAAGTCTGCAGGTCCAGACAATCTGGATCCCCTACGTCTTAAAGATACCAGCTGGTACTATTACTGAGCCTGTGGCTCATATTTTCAACTTGAGTCTCTTGACCAATTCCATACCCAGCCTTTGGAAATCAGCTTATGTTCTCCCACTGCTAAAGGGTGGAGATCCCTCAGATGCTATTAATTATCGTCCTATCTCTAAACTCCCTATCCTGGCCAAAGTCTATGACTCCCTAGTGAACTCAGTTAAAAAAACATATTATTTGAAATGAACATACTGAGCGGGGTTCAGTCTGGTTTTAGATCGGGGCACAGCACCACAACTGAAGCTATAGCAGTGGCAAATGACATCATAAATGCACTTGATAAAAAGCAACATTGTTGATTTATCAAAGGCATTTGATTCAGTTGACCATGAATTGTTGCTAGCTAGTAACATTGGTCTCAGTGAAGGGGCAGAAAATTGGTTGAGGAACTATCTTTCTGACAGAACACAATGTGTATATACTGACAATCACAAAAAAAAAAAAAAGTTCTACATTTTTATTAACAATTTGGGAAATGGGATGCAACCAGCAAAGTTACATCTATATGCAGATGATACAATCATATGCATGCGCTCCTTGTCTGGTTCAGGCTGTTGAAGAGCTCCAGACTGCTTTTCAGTCACCGCAGGCCTCCCTTTATGGTCTCAAACTGGTCTTGAATGTACATAAAAACAAAATTCATGACCTTTATTACAAATACCAAGTCACTCACCCACCATGGTGAGTTGGACCTCACTTTAAATGCGCAGAAAGCTACATTTGAATGTGTTCATCTACAAAGCCTTTTTGGGTAAACTCCCTCTTTACCTCTGTAGTCTGGTCTCCTTCACCACCAGCAGTTACCATACCCGGTCTGCTAGGTGGTTTCTACTTAAAGTCCCCAGGACATTTACAGTATCAGGCAAGACTGCCTTCTCCTCTTGTGCACCAGAGGCACGGAATAGTCTACAATCCATGATTCATCTAGATATGTTAGTGCCACTGAATTAATTTAAAATGTTGATGGGAGACCTTTACAGAGGAGTGTAAAAGCCTTTTTTTAATTCTTTTTTTAATTCTTTAATGTATTGATTGTTGCTGCCTTCTTGGCCAGGTCTCCCTTCAAAAAGACACTCTGGGTCTCAGATGACTTTGCCTGGTTAAATAAAGGTTAAATAAAAAAATAGAACATTTCCCACCCACAGTGGGCATGTAATATTAGAACAACGCAGGCATATTGACATTAGGGTTTCACTCCTCTCAAACTTAATATTTTAATAAATACTTAGTGATTTAAGATTTATTTCCAAGCGGTCTCAGGAGCCAAACCCTTTATCGTCAGTCTTGACTACTTTCCGATTGCATTGGGCAGACAAAAAAAAACTTCATTGAGTGGAAGGGAGGCTATGCTTGGTTTTTAATAAATAAATAAAATAAAACAAAATGGGAAAAAACATTCCGTTTTAAATTTTTTTTTTACAAATGTTTCATAAATACAAAGTGTACAGGCACCAAAAGCACATGAGGCTACACTTGTTCCATGTGCATATATATTGACAGTGTGCGTCATGACTGGATAGGGTGCGTTTCCGCTGCCAAAATTCATGCCATAACCAACTGCGTTACTGCTATAACCAGCTTTAGGTTGGTCTTAAATATCCCTATCAGCGCTGTCCAAAATGTGCACTTTGGATAATGTTTTTAAGGACACAACTAAAAAAAAGTACCCCGCCCATCTGAGCGCAAGGAGCTTTTATAAGACGGGTAACTTGCCGAACCTTGCGATAGGCCTTGCGATAGGCCAGTGCGCCAGTTTTTACATTAAGAAACAGCAAACTAACATGTTTGATGCTAGCGCCGCCTTAACGCCAGCAGAAAATAAAGCCCCATGAGTAACGTTAGATCCTTTTCAATGTAACTAAACACTTGTTAACGTATTAGTGTTAGTAAGCGCCATTATCACAGATAGAAAAATGAGCCAGATATTTCACCTGAACTATAATTGTGAAGCATCCAGTTGGCGTTTCCACTCACTACCAAATATGGTAATGAGAGGAACCCCATTGGCCGGCAGTGGGAGAAGATGGAGCAAGGTGGATTTTGACTGACATTATGCTAATTTTCTAATTGATGAAATATTTGATCTCAATGCAGTTTTCTATTTTGTTTTCAAAACTATAAACTGTTATGAACAGAGTGGACTAAGTTTTGTAGCTTTTACCCTTTGTCAAAGTTTTACAAAATTGGGTTGTTTAGGAATGAAGGGCAAATTGAGTTATTGCACACATGCACTTCACAGAGTAGGCGTTCCCTAAAGGAAATATGCAAATACATGCTAGAACCCGGCAAAAGCATCTCACTAGCTCGTGTTTTGCCCTGCCACCCTCCTTGCTTGTTCTGCCCATGACTCATTTGTTCCCATTGGAAACAACTAGCTGTGGTCTATCTTGGGTTAGTTATAAAAATCGTAGCAATTATTTCTAGCTGGATAACACAACAACTAGCTAGGTAGCTAGCTAGGCCCAGAGCCTGGTTTGCTACATTGCCTTCAAAAAGTATTCATAGCCCTTCACTTATTCCACATTTTGTTGTTTCAGGCTGAATTCAAAATTGATTAAATATGTTTGTTTCTCACCCATCAACACACAATACCCCATAATGAAAAAGTGAAAACATGTTTTTAGAAATGTTTGCAAATGTATTGAAAATGAAATACAGAAATATCTCATTTACATAAGCATACACACCCCTGAGTCAATACTTTGTAGAAACACATTTGTCAGCGATTACAGCTGTGAGTCTTTCTGGCTAAATCTCTAAGGCTAGATTTTCAAGTAGATTGAAGTCAAAACTGTAACTAGGCCACTCAAGAACATTCAACATCATCCTGGTAAGCAACTCCAGTGTATATTTGGCCTTGTGTTTTAAATGACAAGTAAGTACCTCTCAAGATACACTTAATTTAAGTAGCTACATTTCTGTTTAACACCTAGTAATTACATTGTATTTATGCAGATATTACATGTAATCTGTGGCGTACTTGTGGGTTTATGCTCACACTTGGATGGCAAGGAGTTTCAGGTTGTCATAATGGGTAACCTGCACATTAATTATAAGTAAATGTTTTATGGAACACCCATATGTTCACTCGGCTACGCATGCCTCTCCCTAATGTCAATATGCCTTATCTATTGCTGTTTTGGTTAGGGATTATTGTCTTATTTCACTGTAGAGCCTCCAGCCCTGCTCAATATGCCTCAGCTAACCCTCTTGTCCCACCTCCCACACGTGTTGACCTCACCGGATTTAATTGATGTCTCTAAAGACAATACCTCTCTCATCGTCACTCAATGCCTAGGTTTACCTAAACTATATTCACATCCTACCATACCTTTGTCTGTACATTATGCTTTGAATCTATTCTACCGCTCCCAGAGACCTGCTCCCTTTACTCTCTGTTCCGAACGTACTAGACGACCAGTTCTTATAGCCTTTAGCCGTACCCTTTTCCCAATTCTTCTCTGTTCCTCTGGTGATGTAGAGGTTAATCCAGGCCCTGCAGTGCCTTGCTCCACTCCCATTCCCCAGGCCCTCTCATTTGTTGACTTCTGTAACTGTAAAAGCCTTGGTTTCATGCATGTTAACATTAGAAGCCTCCTCCCTAAGTTTGTTTTATTCACTGCTTTAGCACACTCTGCCAACCCGGATGTCCTAGCTGTGTCTGAATCCTGGCTTTGGAAGGCCATCAAAAACCCAGAAATTATAACTACTATAACTACTATAACATCTTCCGCCAAGATAGAACTGCCATAGGAGGCGGAGTTGCAATCTACTTCAGAGATAGCCTGCAGAGTTCTGTCTTAGTATCCAGGTCTGTGCCCAAACAATTTGAGCTTCTACTTTTAAAAATCCACCTTTCCAGAAACAAGTCTCTCACCGTTGCTGCTTGCTATAGACCACCTTCTGCCCCCAGCTGTGCCCTGGACACCATATGTGAATTGATTGCCCCCCAACTATCTTCAGAGCTCGTGCTGTTAGGTAACCTAAACTGGGACATGCTTAACACCCCGGCCATCCTAAAATCTAAGCTTGATGCCCTCAATCTCACACAAATGATCAATGACCCTACCAGGTACAACCCCAAATCCTTAACACGGGCACCCTCATAGATATCATCCTAACCAACCTGCCCTCCAAATACACCTCTGCTCTCTTCAACCAGGATCTCAGCGATCACTGCCTCATTGCTTGTGTCCGTAATGGGTCTGCGGACAAACGACCACCCCTCATCACATTCAAACGCTCCCTAAAACACTTCAGCGAGCAGGCCTTTCTAATCGACCTGTCCCGGATATCCTGGAAGGATATTGACCTCATTCCATCAGTAGAAGATGCCTGGTTATTCTTTAAAAGTGCTTTCCTCACAATCTTAACTAATTATGCCCCATTCAAAAAATGTAGAACAGAAACAGATATAGCCCGTGGTTTACTTCAGACCTGACTGCCCGTGACCAGCACAAAAACATCCTGTGGCGTACGGCATTAGCATCATATAGCTCCCGAGATATGCAACTTTTCAGGGAAGTCAGGAACCAATATACACAGGCAGTTAGGAAAGCTAAGGCTAGCTTTTTCAAACAGAAATTTGCATTCTGCAGCACAAACTCAAAAAGTTCTGGGAAACTGTAAAGTCCATGGAGAATAAGAGCACCTCCTCAAAGCTGCCCACTGCACTGAGGCTAGGAAACACTGTCACCACCGATTAAATCCACAATAATTGAGAATTTCAATAAGCGTTTTTCTACGGCTGGCCATGCTTTCCACCTGGCCACCCCTACCCTGGTCAACATCCCTGCACCCACCACAGCAACTTGCCCAAGCCTCCCCCATTTCTCCTTCACCCAAATCCAGATAGCTGATGTTCTGAAAGAGCTGCAAAATCTGGACCCCTACACATTAGTAGGGCTAACCAAGCTGGACCCTCTCTTTCTAAAATCAGTCGAAATTGTCTCAACCCCTATTACTAGCCTGTTCAACCGCTCTTTCGTATTGTCTGAGATCTCAAAAAATTGGAAATCTGCCGTGGTCATCCCCCTCTTCAAAGGGGGAGACACTCTAGACCCAAACTGCTACGGACCTATATCTATCCTACCCTGCCTTTCGAAGGTCTTCGAAAGCCAAGTTAACAAACAAATCACCGACCATTTCGAATCCCACCGTACCTTCTCCGCTATGCAATCTGGTTTTTCGAGCTGGTCATGGGTGCATCTCAGCCATGCTTAAGGTCCTAAAGGATATCATAACCACCACCGATAAAGAAAATACTGTGTAGCTGTATTCATCGACCTGGCCAAGGCTTTCGACTCTGTCAATCACCACATTCTTATCGGCAGAGTCAACAGCCTTGGTTTCTCAAATGACTGCCTCGCCTGGTTCACCAACTACTTCTCAGACAGAGTTCAGTGTGTCACATAGGAGGGCCTGTTGTCCGGACCTCTGGCAGTCTCTATGGGGGTGCCACAGGGTTCAATTCTCGGGCCGACTCTCTTCTCTGTATACATCAATGATGTCGCTCTTGCTGCTGGTCATTCTCTTATCCACCTCCATGCAGATGACACCATTCTGTATACTTCTGGCCCTTCTTTGGACACTGTGTTAACTAACCTCCAGACGAGCTTCAATGCCATACAACTCTCCTTCCGTTGTCTCCAACAGTTCTTAAATGCAAGTAAAACTAAATTCATGCTCTTCAACCGATCGCTGACCACACCTGCCTGCCCGTCCAGCATCACTACTCTGGACACGGTTCTGATTTATAATATGTGGACAACAACAAATACCTAGATGTCTGGTTAGACTGTAAACTTTCCTTCCAGACTCACATTAAGCATCTCCAATCCAAAGTTAAATCTAGAATTGGCTTCCTATTTCGCAACAAAGCATCCTTCACTCATGCTGCCAAACATACCCTCGTAAAACTGACCATCCTGCCGATCCTTGACTTCGGCGATGTCATTTACAAAATAGCCTCCAACACTCTACTTAGCAAATTGAATGCAGTCTATCACAGTGCCATCCGTTTTGTCACCAAAGCCCCATATACTACCCACCACTGCGACCTTTATGCTCTCGTTGGCTGGCCCTCACTTCATATTCATCGCCAAACCCACTGGCTCCAGGTCATCTATAAGTCTTTGCTAGGTAAAGCCCTGCCTTATCTCAGCTCACTGGTCACCATAGCAGCACCCACCCGCAGCACGCGCTCCAGCAGGTATATTTCACTGGTCACCCCCAAAGCCAATTCCTTGTTTGGCCGCCTTTCCTTCCAGTTCTCTGCTGCCAATGACTGGAACGAATTGCAAAAATTACTGAAGCCGGAGACCCATATTTCCCTCACCATCATTGAGCACCAGCTGTCAGAGCAGCTCACAGATCACTGCACGTGGGCATAGCCCATCTGTAAATAGCCCATCCAACTACCTCATCCCCATATTGTTTTTATTTATTTGTCTTGCTCCTTTGCATACCAGTATCTCTACTTGCACATTCATCTTATGCACATCTATCACTCCAGTGTTTAATTGATACATTTTAATTATTTTGCCACTATGGCCTCTTTTTTGCTTTACCTCCCTTATCTTACCTCATTTGCACACACTGTATAGACGTTTTTCTCTATTGTGTTTTTGACTGTATGTTTGTTTATTCCATGTGTAACTCGTTGTTGTTGTTTGTTTGCTTTATCTTGGCCAGGTCGCAGTTGTAAATTAAAACTTGTTCTCAATTAGCCTACCTGGTTAATTAAATAAAGGTGAAATATAAAATAAATATGGTAGACCCCAGTCAGTGAGGTTGATCTTAAGCTGATCTGTTTTTGTAAACTCAACCAAATGAACCCAGATGGTACACTTTTGGGGGGCAAGTGCTAGCAACAACATTGAGTAGAGATTTTAAAGTGTCCATTCACAGGTAGGTAAATACCTAGAGTTTATATTTGTATTTTTCGTAGCTGTTTACATACCACCACAGTCAGAGGCTGGCACTAAGATAGCATTGAATGAGCTGTATTCCGCCATAAGCAAACAAGAAAACGCTCACCCAGAGGCAGCACTCCTCGTAGGCGGGTAACCTAAATCCGTTTTACCAAATTTATATCAGCATGTTAAATGTGCAACCAGAGGAAAAAAAATTCTAGATCACCTGTACTCCACACACAGAGACGCATACAAAGCTCTCCCTCGCCCTCCATTTGGCAAATCTGACCATAATTCTATCCTTCTGATTCCTGCTTACAAGCAAAAATTAAAGCAGGAAGCACCAGTGACTAGATCAATAAAAAAGTGGTCAGATGAAGCAGATGCTAAGCTACAGGACTGTTTTGCTGCACAGACTGGAATATGTTCCGGGATTCCTCCGATGGCATTGAGGAGTACACCACATCAGTCATTGGCTTCTTCCATAAGTGCATTGATGACATCGTCCCCACAGTAACCGTACGTACATACATACATACCCCAACCAGAAGCCACAATTACAGGCAACGTCTGCACTGAGCTAAATGCCAGAGCTGCCACTTTCAAGGAGAGGGTCTCTAACCTGGAAGCTTATAAGAATTCTCACTATGCCCTCCGACGAACCATCAAACAGGCAAAGCATCAATAGAGGACTATGATCGAATCGTAGTACACCAGCTCTTAATCTCCTCAGATGTGGCAGGGCCAGTAAACCATTACAGACTACAAAGGGAAGCACAGCCAAGAGCTGCCCAGTGACACAAGCCTACCAGATGAGCTAAACTACTTCTATGCTCGCTTCGAGGCAAATAACACTGAAACATGCATGAGAGCACCAGCTGATCCAGGAAACACTGTGTGATCACGCTCTCCGCAGCCGATGTGAGTAAGACCTTTAAACAGGTCAACATTCACAAGGTCGCAGGACCAGACAGATTACCAGAACGTGTATTGCGAGCATGCGCTGGTCAACTGGCAAGTGTCTTCACTGACATTTTTAACCTCTAACAACCTTTAACCTCTCCCTGTCCGAGTCTGTAATACCAACATGTTTTAAGCAGACCACCATAGTGCATGTGCCCAAGAATACTAAGGTAACCTGCATAAATGACTATCGACCCATAGCACTCACGTCTGTAGCCATGAAGTGCTTTGAAAAGATGATCATGGCTCACATCGACACCATTATCCCAGAAACCCTAGACCCACTCCAATTTACATACCGCCCCAACTGATCCACAGATGATGCGATCTCTTTTTCACTCCACACTGCCCTTTCCAACCTGGACAAAAGGAACACCTATGTGAGGAATGCTATTCATCGACTACAGCTCAGCGTTCAACACCTTAGTGCCCTCAAAGCTCATCAATAAGCTAAGGACCCTGGGACTAAACACCTCCCTCTGCAACTGGATCTTGGACTTCCTGACGGGCCGCCCCCAGGTGGTAAAGGTAGGTTTTAACACATCTGCCACGCTGATCCTCAACACAGCCCCCCCCCCCCCCCCCCAGGTGTGCATGCTCAGCGCCCTCCTGTACTCCCTGTTCACTCATGACTGCATGGCCAGGCACGACTACAACACCATCATTAAGTTTGCCGATGACACAACAGTGGTAGGCCTGATCACTGACAACGACAAGACAGCCTATAGGGAGGAGGTCAGGGACCTGGACGTTTGGTGCCAGGACAACAACTTCTCCCTCAACGTGATCAAGACAAAGGAGATGATTGTGGACTACAGGAAAAAGAGGACCGACTGCAGTGGAGCAGGTTGAGAGCTTCAAGTTCCTTGGTGTCCACATCACCAACAAACTAACATGGTCCAAGCACACCAAGACAGTCGTGAAGAGGTCATGACAAAACCTATTCCCCCTCAGGAGACTGAAAAGATTTGGCATGGGTCCTCAGATCCTCAAAAGGTTCTACAGCTGCACCATCGAGAGCATCCTGACTGGTTGCATCACTGCCTGGTATAGCAACTGCTCAGCCTCCGACCACAAGGCACTACAGAGGGTAGTACGAACGGCCCAGTACATCACTGGGGCCAAGTTTACTGCCATCCAGGACGGTGTCAGAGGAAGGCGCTAAAAATTGTCAGACTCCAGCCACCCTAGTCACAGACTGTTCTCTCTGCTACCGCACAGCAAGTGGTACCGGAGCGCCAAGTCTAGGTCCAAGAGGCTTCTAAACAGTTTCTACCCCGAAGCCATAACACTCCCGAACACCTAATCAAATGGCTACCCAGACTATTTGCATTGCCCCCCCTCTTTTACACCGCTGATACTCTGTTGTTATCATCTATGCATAGTCACTTTAATAACTCTCCCTACATGTACATATTAACTCAACTAACCGGTGCCCCCGCACATTGACCCTGTACCGTACCCCCCTGTATATAGTCTAGCTATTGTTATTTTACTGCTGCTCTTTACTTGTTACTTTTATTTCTTATTCTTATCTGTATTTCTTTTAACTGCATTGTTGGTTAGGTGGCTCAAAAGAAAGCATTTCACTGTGAGGTCTCCCTCCACCTGTTGTATTCGGCACATGTGACTAATACAATTTGAAATTGCACCCCAAATAAATGCTTCACAGATTTCGAGTAACAGACTTGCCTAGTTAAATAAAGGTAAAATAAAAAATATATATTTAAAAAAAGCAACCAGCAAGTGCTCAGCCTATGTGGGAACGCCTTCAAGACTGTTGGAAAAGAATTCCTCATGAAGCTGATGGGAGAATGCCAAGAGTGTGCAAAGCTGTCATCAAGGCAAAGGGTGGCTACTTTGAAGAATCTCAAATATAACATATATTTTGATTTGTTTTACACTTTTTTGGTTACTACATGATTTCATGTGTTATTTCATAGTTTTCATGTCTTCACTGTTATTCTACAATGTAGAAAATAGTACAAATAAAGAAAAATCCTTGAATTACTAGGTGTGTCCAAACTTTTGACTGGTATTATATATATATATATATATATATATATATATATATATATATATATTCTTTGACATTCAGAGAAGAGTTGCCAGCAGTTAAAGCTTACAGTTTCTGTGTTGTAAAGCCTACTCTGTCTGGGATTGAAAGGTAGGCCTACTCTGTCTGGGATTGAAATGTAGGCCTACTCTGTCTGGGATTGAAAGGTAGGTCTACTCTGTCTGGGATTGAAAGGTAGGCCTACTCTGTCTGGGATTGAAAGGTAGGCCTACTCTGTCTGGGATTGAAAGGTAGGCCTACTCTATCTGGGATTGAAAGGTAGGCCTACTCTGTCTGGGATTGAAAGGTAGGCCTACTCTGTCTGGGATTGAAAGGTAGGCCTAACTTTTGAAAGTTTCATGCTCAGATTCCTAATGAAGTCTCGGATTTAATAATTTACAAACAGGAAGAGTTTCATTACAAACAAAACACTGATTTGGCATTGGAGAAATGTGATAAAATGAACAGGTAGGCATATAGGCCATTTTGGTAATTTGTGTGGTATTAAAAAGGATTCTGTTAACATGTTGAATTGCATGACATTTTTATTAAAGGCAATTTTTTCTGCAAATACGAGGATAGATTCATGCAATACTTTTACTATAAAGGAGATATTTCCACTCCTACTCTTGTACACAGTGGTCTGCGAACCCTCAACCTTCTGCCTCACAGCCCTGTGCGTCATCAAATGTAGTTAGTTTGCCATGTAATGCTCACTGGACCAAGAACAGTTTCGAAACTGCATATCTAAGAACCTGGTCTGTCCAAGAAGTGAGGGTAAATGGTAGACCTCTCTTTGACCTCTCTCTCTCTTTGTTTGAATTATTATTTTTGGGGAAATGGGAGGGTCACTTTTATTCAAGTGTGGGAGGGTCAGGTCAAATGTATTTTGTTGAAAGGAGGACCATCTGTTTTCATTAAAGAGAGGTCCGATTTTCTCCATGTAACCCTTATTATAAATAACGTTCACTCCCTAACCACATATGTTATAGACATCTGGTGTCCGACGGTAAAGTCGATGATGTGCGGTGCTGCTCGTGGCATACTCACAGATATTCCCTCTTTATCTCTAAATCTCCCTTTCTTACTCTTTGTTTCTCTCTCCTCCAACATGAAACTGTTGGCTTGCATAACCAAAGAATTTCTCCACAAACTGTCAGAAACCGTCTCAGGGAAGCTCATCTGCGTGCTCGTCCTCACCGGGGTCTTGACTTAACTGCAGTTCGGCATCGTAACCGACTTCAGTGGGCAAATGCTCACATTCGATGTCCACTGAAATGCTGGAGAAGTGTGGCTCTGTGTGGGCAAACGGTTTGCTGATGTCACCGTTGTGTACAGATTGCCCCTATGGTGGCAGGCATAAGCTATGGACAACGAACACAATTGCATTTTATCAATGGCAATTTGAATGCACAGAGATACCGTGATGAGATCCTGAGGCCCATTGTCGTGCCATTCATCCATTGTCGTGCCATGTTTCAGCATGATAATGAATGGCCCGATGTCGCAAGGATCTGCACACAGTTCCTGGAAGCTGAAAATGTCCCAGTTCTTCCATGGCCTGCATAATCACCAGACATGTCACCAATTGAGCAAGTTTGGGATGCTCCAGATCAACGTGTATGACAGCTTGTTCCAGTTCCCGCCATTATTCAGCAACTTCGCACATCCAATGAAGAGGAGTGGGACAACATTCCACAGGCCACAATCAACAGCCTGATCAACTCTATGCGATGGAGGTGTCGCACTGCACGAGGCAAATTCTTCTTCTACTTCTGTGGATTTTATATGGCAGTTGGCAACCAACTTTAAGGTGCATTACCGTCACCAACTGGACTCGAGTGTGGACCAGAGACAGGGAAGGTCTAAATCTAAATCCTTCCCAATAATTTTGTCTCCCTAAGGAAACTACATAAATAAATACTACATCCCCTGAAGATTTCTCCAGCAGTTCATTTAATCCTGGCTCTTCAACCGCATTACTCCTCAAATCTAATAACAATTGCTCCCTTTCTCTCACATATTTCTGGCACTGAAATACATGTTCCACTGTCTCCATCACCTCCTGACAATGATCACACCTCCCAGTCAGATGTTTCCCCACCACTTTCAATGTACTATTCAGCCTTGTGTGACCCAGTCTCAGCCTTGTGTGACCCAGTCTCAGCCTTGTGTGTCCCAGTCTCAGCCTTGTGTGTCCCAGTCTCAGCCTTGTGTGACCCAGTCTCAGCCTTGTGTGTCCCAGTCTCAGCCTTGTGTGTCCCAGTCTCAGCCTTGTGTGTCCCAGTCTCAGCCTTGTGTGTCCCAGTCTCAGCCTTGTGTGTCCCAGTCTCAGCCTTGTGTGTCCCAGTCTCAGCCTTGTGTGTCCCAGTCTCAGCCTTGTGTGTCCCAGTCTCAGCCTTGTGTGTCCCAGTCTCAGCCTTGTGTCTACAATTTCCTCCCTTCTTTCTCGGCCTGAGGACCTAACCACCGCCCGCCGTCAACTTTCCTGGATCTTATACAGGTGTCTTCCCTTACTCTCCCTGTTCCACAAACATGAGCCAAATGGTAGTCACACCAGATACTGACTTGTTTTCTGATCCACACCCCTACTTTTTTTTAAAGGCACAGTATCAGTGACCAACAGATGCATATCTGTATTGCCAGTCATGTGAAATCCATAGATACATTTTTTTATAATAATACCATTTTTTTTAAATACATAGATTAGGGCCTAATGAATATATTTCAATTGACTGATTTCCTTATTTGAACTGTATAGTTTCAGTATAGTTTTTGTTTTTCTAACGGGTTCATTCATTATTTTATTTCAGTTTATTTAATTATTTTTTAAATTATATCGTTTTAGATTTAGTTTCACTTTTAGTTTACTGTAATAACTGACTCAAGTATGATTGGTTTCCTCAGAGTTCATTGAAATGCAGTAGTACAGCTGTAGACATCCTCAGACAGAAGCCCTGGTTTTCTGACACTCAAATGATGTATTTAATAGCATATATTTAGTACATTGAGGTTCTTGAAAAACGTCCCTGCCTCTACCACTACACATGTTCATTCTAATTTGACAGATCGGACAATGCTTTCTCTGCAGTTGTAGGCTACCTGTGTTTGAGTGCCTCCCTCCAAATAGGCATACCCCTCCCCCTTGCTACTTTAGGAACTTGCACCCATTCATTCTGATTCATTAACATTCCTGCCACAGATTTCCACAAAGAACCGGAGTGGACGACAGAACAACAGGCACAGAAAAGAGGTAATGAAATATAGTGGACTGGACTGGAACAAGTTGATGAACAGAACATCCCCGGCTGTTACGGTGTTGCAATAGAGATGCACACACACTATGATCTAAAGGTATGGTGCATCTCATGCCTCCAGCTTTTACTAGCCTACTGCATTTTAATGCGTTGTCAAATTAACTCAAATTGACTAGATCTACCTATTTCAACTAAATGTTGAATAAACACATTCAGTCTGTATCAGTACTGAACTGAGATGGTTATCTGTTGTTTTTAAACTTTGGTAAATTGAGGAGAACGTGAAATGGACTGTGGTTATGATGCAGTAGGTCACATTCTAACTAGCACATCAAAAAAACTTCTGAATCACATTACTCATTGCAGGGTTCACCACAGAAATAGCTAAATAGTAGGCTGTGATTTCTGTCACTTACTTTTGTATGGCATTTTATTACCGTTTTTACATCATCATGAGTGGGTTTAATTCAGTATTTTTAAAGCATTCCAAATGTTAAAATCCAGGACAGTTGAGGCACATTTCATTTGATTTCAAGTGCTCATATTTAAAAGGGCAACAATCAGGTTTAGATCCATGATTCAAATGCAACAGTCTTTGTAGACAGGTAGTTGATAAAACATGTTGTAATCTTGGCTCAAATAAAATAATCTTCCCCTTATCTGTTCTGATCAGTAAGC
This sequence comes from Oncorhynchus mykiss, assembly GCF_057628025.1. Lineage (NCBI taxonomy): Eukaryota > Metazoa > Chordata > Actinopteri > Salmoniformes > Salmonidae > Oncorhynchus > Oncorhynchus mykiss. The sequence goes on from NC_143046.1 coordinate 30,227,685, forward strand.
TGCCCTTATTTCCGTGTCGGCTAGTTTACCATGCTTACCTGTGCACGGAACAAAGAATGCTTACTATGTAACTGCCAAGCCGTAGTGCTTGATGTGTGGCAAGGTGTACATCATGCTTTCTCACACTGGTAACACTGCTGACAACATAACTTAATGTTGTTAGGAGTAAATGTAAATGAGATGTTTCGTCTAATAAATATGGATATTGTTTTAGGACCACACACGTTTAAAGGAATGTTTTTGATGCTGTTGCCATCTTCCTGTTCATTGTCGGATGTTTTTATGTATTCGCATTGTAATGGGGTAATTTAACATCACTAAAGTTCGCATTTAGTTTAGACTGATCAACACAATGTTTAGCATATTCAGATTTTCTCTAATAAACATAAACATAAAGTGTTCTATTTGTAACACTCAAGGGCTGTGTTTAGACAGGCAGACAAATTCTGATATTTTTTCCACTAACTGGTCTTTTGACCAATCACATCGGATCTTTTTCAGAGCTGATCTGATTGTTCAAAATACCAATTAGTGGAAAAAGATCCAAATTGGACGGCCGGTGTAAACACAGTTAAGGTGTGAGTTGATGGTCACTCGACTTGAAGCAGAATGTTATGGATTATTCTCATATCTGTTGATAGTGATTGATGCCAGACTGGGTGTACAAGGACACACGGATTATTCACTGTTGTGTTGTATTGATGACATTCTGTAGCAGCTGACAAAGTCTCTTTTTCAAGAGAGCCCTGGGCAAGAGGTGGTGGATTTAAGGGAGTTCCCCCCCACCATCCTGAAATTCAATTCTGTACATTTTTAGTCTCTTCAGTTGTAACCTAGTCATCTTACATTTCACAATGGCAAGGCATCTGGTTTCATGCGGTAAAATCTATTCAGATTTCTTGGAGTTTCACTTATTGCCGACTTGCTCAGACATGCCCCTGTGTGATCATAAAGTTCATATGAGCCTGACCGGAGGGCTTTCCACAGCACAGAATACCTTCACACTGCATGTGCCCCTCTCTTTAAAGGCTAACTTCATGGTTAACAGCTCATGCTATAAATCTTTTTTGATCAATAGATGGTCTAATGTCAATTTGCTTTTCAATGTTGTAGAACGATTTAGAAATTCACTGACTCAGGTAGAATAGCTACGAGTCTGTAACTTGAAATGTGTATTTCCCCATTTTGTTGTTCTTTAGGAACTGGTCACCCTGCCCTAGTTTCTTATCAACACCCCAGTAAAGAGAATAACAGCATGGATCTGCCTCAGCCTGTTCAACCCTCAGTTAACCGTCTTTATACAGTAACATTTTAATATTGTGAAGCTTGATGTCTTGGTTTGGTAAGACCAGGATGCCAGTCCCCCATACTAAACCCCTGGTTGAAGTCTCCTCCTCCTTCCTCTCCGTCCCTGCTCCCACCCTGTGTATGGATGTGCCTGTCACTGTCAGTTCTCCCGTATTGTATTGCCTCTTACAGAACCCCACAGGGCCGGCCATTGTCAGCTCTGTCAGCGGCCAGCCAGGCCGGCCCCCAACATAGAAGCTCTATTCAGGGATGTATTGAACAGGGATGGCCCTAATACTCACAGATATTCCCTCTTTATCCCTCACTCTCCCGTCCTTACTCTTTTCGTCTCTCTCTCCTCCTACACTGTGTAGGTTTAGAGTGGTGAGTCAGCCCTCAGCAGAGTGGAACCCCTCTCCTCACATACAGAGCACAGAGCTGCCAGACAAGGTGTTCTCCAGGAGTGTTGCCCACCCCCCACACACCCCACCGCTCTATCCAAACCCTCTAGGACAGACAGGATCCCCACTCCTCTGGACAGGACCTCATTTTTGTTTACTGTGAATGAAGAGATAAGGTGATGATGTCAGATGACAGCTGTTGCCGAATATGCTGCAGGGGGGTGTATAGCTGCTACTGGAGGCACCCGAGTGAGAGGATACAAAAAGTGAGTACTGTATGCCTAGAATTGTATTGTGTGTAGAATATACTGTAACTTCAGGACATTCATTAAGACAATTATGATTTTTGGCACCAACTTCTCACTATCCTCACCTTTTGGTTTATGTACATTTGACATTTGACATTTGAATAATTTAGCAGACACTCTTATCCAGAGCGACCTATAATCAGTGTATTACTATGCACTGTAATTCCATCTAGCTCAAATGTTGTTTTAGTGACTTCTCTCAGGTCAGAGCTACAGTTGGTCTACAAGGAAATGTTCACACTGCTTTGATATGTGTTGCAATAAAAATCATCATCGTCATCGTCACCCAGCAGCAGCAGTCCCTGAGACACTGCCAAGGGAATTCAGCTTTGAATTTGCTTGCGCCTTCTCTACAGTTCAATTTCTTGTACCTGCATTACCGGGATTATAATGGATTAACATTCCATTGGACAGCATTCAGTGGAAGCGTGAGGATTTTTCCCCTTTATAAACTCATTGTGGTTGTATAATCGGAAGCCTCTATTCCTAGGCCAGTGAGATGTGGATGGATGTTATTGGAGAGGCATCCATTCATTCAGACCTGTTGTGTAAATAAGAGCAGGATAATTGGGAGGGAGATTGCGATGCAGAGTAGAGCATGTGCATGTGTGCCAGGACTACTTTCTGAACTGAACAAACAAGCTCCTACTGGCTGGGTAAAAACTTATCTGGGATAGATCAAGTGCTGAAAAAAAGTACCCAAATGTCATACTGGAATAAAAGTAAAGATACCTTAATAGAAAATGACTTGAGAAAAAGTTGAAGTCAACCAGTAAAATACTACTTGAGTAAAAGTCTAAAAGTAAATGTAATTGCTAAAGTATACTTAAGTCAAAGTATAAATCGTTTCACATTCCTTATATTAAGCAACCCAGACAGCACCATTTACTTTTTCTTTTAAAATGTACGGATATCTCGGGGCACACTCCAACACTCAGATATCATTTAAAAACAAAGCATTTGTGTTTAGTGAGTCCGCCACATCAGAGGCAATAGGGATGACCGGGAATGTTCTCTTGATAAGTGCCTGAAGTGGACCATTTTCCAGTCAAAATGTAACAAGTACTTTTGGGTGTCAGGGAAAATGTACGGAGTAAAATGTACATCATTTTCTTTAGGAATGTAATGAATTAACAGTAAAAGTTGGCAAACATATAAATAATAAAGTACAGATACCCCCCCAAAAATGACTTAAGTCCTTCTTTAAATTATTTTTGTTTGGACACAATTACGGGTGGGTGGATGGTGGATGCTGGTGTTTTTCATTCCTTTAATGGATGAATGGAATAGCAGGCGAAACCAAACATGAAGAGGCATTGGAGAGGCTCCAACAGCCCTGAGGGAGCTAACTGCTGAGCCCTTCAGACTCACACACACACACACACTTACATGCACACAAACAAACACACACTCACATGCACACAAACACACACACACACACACACACATGCACATGCACATGCACATGCACACACTTGTTGATCAGAAGTACAATAACACTCAGAGAATATGTATTTGTAAACCATAGCTAGTGGTTCTATGTACACGATTATTCTAATCATTTTCAAATGAACCCCGGAGATCAATCAAATTCATTGGATGCAAGTCCTGCAAACAGTTTCTGACTGTTGAAACAACCCGTTTGCATACTTTTTATTTCATCCTGGAAGTTAAATGTCTTCCTGACAAAGAAGTTTAGTCATGAGATCTTCCAATGTCAGTAGAAATGAGAACAGGTTTAGGGCTCCAGGAGTAATTGTTGACTCTCCTTGCTACAGTGCTCCCGCTGTAGGTTGTCAGTCCTTACCGCTGTGTCCCTCCTCACTCTGTTCTGGATGTACGTCTGTCTGATGGCCTTCAATGACCGCGAGGATGTTAACTGGTGAGCTTGGTCATACACTCTGTGTGTGCATGTGTGCACATACAGCTGCAGACACAAACGCAAACACACACACGCACACACTCACAGCGATGGACTCAAACCCTGTGATCTGCCCTCAATTGTCCCCTACCAGGAAGGCCTTTTCCATTCTGAAACTGTGGGTGAACTGGTTCATGGTGCTAATCATCATCTCTGCTGTATTGACCATCTACTGCACCCTATTACTGGTGAGACACAATGCACACACCTGTCAATGTATTTACGGTATGTCGTTGACATCAGCTGAGTTGTAATGACTGTACAATTGCAGGTCTTTGCGCTGTTCCAACTTGCCTTGAAAGAGCCTTTGGACTTACACTGTCTGCACAAGGTATTAGGAACATTCTTTGTTTCCGAGAATGTTTCCCTTTACATGTTATTTAAGAAGTGCACAGCTATAGTGGCATAACATGAATGGCAATAGCATGGCTGATTTAACAATAGTAAGTCACTTCAGGTGTAGCTTAGGTATTGACATGTGTTGACTGCATTATATTGTGTTGCGGTTTGCTCTGCCCAGTTGTTCCTGTTTTTAGGTGTGGTCTTCATCACCCTGGGCATCGCTGGAATAAGTCTACAGTGGAAAGAAGAGTGGCACACTGTTCTTCTGTCACTACAGGTATAGTAGGGCCAATGTACAGCACCATGGAACTGTCTGTTAGGTGTGGTGTGTGTGTGTGTGTGTGTGAGAATGTTCAAGCGGAGTGAGGTGTGGAGTAAGCCTGTGTGTTTATGGTCAGTGCTTTGCCAGCAGTATGCAGCTCCCTGCTGTGTGTAATACACTGTATGTAACATTGATCTCCCTCAGGCCACAGCTCCATTCCTACAGATGGGAGGGGTTGGAGCCCTGACCCTAGTCAGTTGGCTGGTGTTCCAGGGCTTCCATAGATCCCGCAGAGTAGGTCAGTCACTTGTCCAATGAAAATACACAAATACTCACTGTGACATCAATAATATGAGATGTCCAGTACACACCTATAGATATGAATTCAATATTGATAGAATATAATTGAGTTCTGTGAACCCTGGAACAATTTCAAACCCGTTGACTATCTTCTTTCCTTGCCTTTTTGTATTCACAACAATAGTTAAAGTATGACTGATTCGTTCGTTAACCTGTGTCTGTCAGCCTCTAAGATCCTCATCATGGTAGTGTTTGCTGGCGTGTCAGTGGCAATGTTCCTCAGCCCACTCCTCATCCAATCCCCTTGTCTGGTGGACGAGAAACAGCTGCCCCCTAAACCTGCCCTCTTTGGTCATCGCGGAGCACCAATGGTGAGGAAGTGCCCACTTCATTTATCATACTGTGGTTCTATGGTCTCAATATTTAAGTGCTAAGCTGGGAAATGCTAAGCACCTAAAGGTGATTAGCTACCGTAGTCATACAGTGGATACGACTTGATTACAGAGCTATAAGACCATCATCCAAAAATGGCTTATGTGTTACACTTTTACTGTTGACATAAATTCCATAATCATCCCTTATGATTCAGTTTATATATGAACCAGAGGGCTGAAGCGTGAATTGCTGTCCAGTCATGTGATGGCACCACAAGGCATGTTGCTCTGCCCCCATTACCTTGCTCCAGTCCTCTCCACTATCGCCACCGTAGGCCCACTCAGCTCAGCTGTGACATATGCAGCATGGCTCAGTGTTCACACAGAGTCAGGGTAGTCACCGGAGTGTTTCTCACCCATCTGTCCTCTCTCTCTGTGTTTTCAGCTGGCCCCAGAGAACACCATGATGTCGTTCAGGAGGAGTGTGCGGTGCAACGTGACCGCCTTTGAGACGGACGTGCAGCTCAGGTACCCGGGGGACTAGGGCGGCTTCCTGTACATAGACGTGGCAGAGTCGGATCAAAAGTGCACTGCTGTTTCAAATTGTTTTCAGTTTAATAATAAGGATGCTTCGGGTTTATATAGCGCTTTTCAAAGACCCAAAGAGGCAGTTTATTGACGTTTCTTTCTCCTCCAGTAAGGACAGAGTTCCTTACCTGATGCACGACAACGGCAACCATTTCCTGAGGAGGACTACAGATGTTCTACAGAAGTTCCCTGGGAAAGACTTTAACCACAGCACAAACCTCACCTGGGAGGAGCTACAGGAATTAAACACTGGTGATTGGTTCCTGAAGGTAAGGGTGATATCCAATTTTATCAGCCTCCCTTGTATTTTGTAGTGGGGCGGCAGGTAGCCTTGAGGTCAAAGCGTTGGGCCAGTAACCGAGAGGTCGCTGGTTTGAATACCGGAGCCTACAGGATGAGAAATGTGGCCCTGAGCAAGGCAGATACACTAATTGCTCCAGGGATGCTGTACAATGGTGACCCTGGCTGTGACCCCAATCCCTGCAGATGTCTCAGGGAGGAGTTGGGGTATTAAAGAAACACATTTACATTACACAGTATAAGCACCCTCCAAATTATTATTAGTTGGAAATCATTTCCGCTTAGTTGAACTATACCAACTCATTGACCAGGGGCGTCAGGTAGCCTAGTGTTTAGAGCGTTGGGCGAGTAACCGAAAGGTGTCTCGATCGAATACCCGAGCTGACGAGGTAAAAATCTGTTGTTCTGCCCCTGAACAAGGCAGTTAACCCACTGTTCCTAGGCCATCATTGTAAATAAGAATTTGTTCTTAACAGACTTGCCTAGTTAAATAAAGGTTAAATAAAAAAGAATTGACATAATGACATATATACTATGGATATCTCCCTTTCAGACAGATCCATTCCGTTCAGTGTCCCAGCTCTCAGAACAGGAGAAGAAGACAGCTGGGAACCAGAGTGTTCCCTCCCTTCTGCAGCTGCTTGACCTGGCCAAGACTCATAACACCTCTGTCATCTTTGACTTGAAGAATGACAACAACAATGACACTAATGACACTGTGAAAACCATCCTCAACTCTGGCATCCCCCACGACAAGGTTAGGGGAATGTCTATCAGTGTCACTACTTCACCAGTTCTGTGCAGTTACACTCTTATTACAGTTGTTTGACAGTGTGTTTCTCCTCTCTCTAGATCCTCTGGCTTCCCCCCACACATAGGGAGGATGTGAAGAAGGTTGCGCCAGGGTTCAAACAGGTTTACAACAATGTGCTTGATATGAACCTTGACGGAGCAGATCATCTGAATGTCAAGTACAGTGCGTTGAGCTTCGCAGAGATCGGGTGAGTAGCCTACCTCGAAGTGCCCACGCTTTTCTCAGAGCTGTGGCCAAATAAACCTTCATTCCAAAACCACATTCTACCTGTCTGTGCTGACAGCTGCAGGTGCACTGGTTTCCTAATTACAAGGGTTTATGTTGGCGTGCTGAGACAAGGAAATGGCACTATCTTAGACTGAGATACACACAATGCCTCAGGGGGGAATGAGATTCAAATCATGTTTTCGCACAGGTGGATTTCGAATGGCTGAGAGCCCAGTAGTGAAAGTTCCTCATGGGATGATTAGTTTCTGTTGATTTAGTGAAATGAATGGGAAAGTGTTGTCTGAACAAGCATGATGTTTCCTTTAATAGTATGACATCTTACCGTATGATTAACCACTCCTGTCTGTAGTCTTTAACAGGTGTCATGTTTGCTGAAGTAACTCTGTCTAAGCTGAACTCCTACTACTGATTATATGTTGCTGATCTGAGCCAGCTCTTTCACCTAATCTTTTCATTCGCTACTGAATTTGTGTTTGTTTGTGTGAGACAGGGAGCTTCGGAACAGGAACGTTTCGGTGAACCTGTGGGTGGTGAATGAACCATGGCTCTTCTCTTTAATGTGGTGCTCGGGGGCCAGCTCTGTGACCACCAACGCCTGCTCTGTCCTACAGGACAAGAACCAGCCTGACTGGACAATGGTGAGGGACCAACATCAAACCCCATCTTCTTCACTCTCCCATAGTCACTCCCTCTTCAAAGGTCAAACAGATCACCCCACCCAGACATTGTAATTCTCACAAAGTCAACGTTGCTTTTAAACATTAGTTAACATATACAGTTGAAGTCGGAAGTTTACATACACTTAGGTTGGTCAGAAGTTTACATACACTACTTTGTGCATCACACAAGTCATTTCTCAAACAATTGTTTACAGACAGATTATTTCACTTATAATTCACTGTATCACAATTCCAGTGGGTCAGAGGTTTATATACACTAAGTTGACTGTGCCTTTAAACAGCTTGGAAAATTCCAGAAAATGATGTCATGGCTTTAGAAGCTTCTGATAAGCTAATTGGCATCATTTGAGTCAATTGGAGGTGTACCTGTAGATGTATTTCAAGGCCTACCTTCCAACTCACTGCCTCTTTTGCTTAACATTATGGGAAAATCAAAAGAAATCAGCCAAGACCTCAGAAAAAAAAATTGTAGACCTCCACAAATCTGGTTCATCCTTGGGAGTAATTTCCAAACGCCTGAAGGTACCACGTTCATCTGTACAAACAATAGTACGCAAGTATAAACACCATGGGACCACGCAGCTGTCATACCGCTCAGGTAGGAGATGCGTTCTGTCTCCTAGAGATGAACATACTTTGGTGCAGAAAGTTCAAATCAATCCCAGAACAACAGCAAAGGACCTTGTGAAGATGCTGGAGGAAACAGGTACAAAAGTATGTACGTATATCCATAGTAAAACGAGTCCTATATTGACATAACT